>NC_090750.1:73902101-73904601 GCF_036898095.1 Palaemon carinicauda
ATTAGGTCAGCTGTTCAAGATCGGGAGGTCATTTATAACAATTTAATTCCGTTAAAGGCTTACTTTGGCACTCACATTGAAGCGCATACTCCTTGTTAATATCATTCTATTTTGTATTTGTTCACATATTATCCTTATTATTGCTGTTAGTATCTGTTTTCTGAAATTTACTTGTATATCCGCATTCACCAAAGCCCATTTGTCGGACTTGCGAACTGCGTATTTACGCCAGATGGGACTCATTTACATATTTAACGAAGCCATTTCTTTCGCCCCCTCTCCTGTTATGATATCGGCGTCTCAACAGACGGCCCAAGGACAGGTGAGTGGGGGTCAGTCAAGGGCTTCTGATATACATTATAGATTTAACGATCTTCGGGTAAAATGACAGATCGGGTGAGGTTGCCCACCCGGTTGACGCCGAAACGGAAGTCAGAGAAGTTAGAGGTCAAGGCGAAAAGGTCGCGTCAGGCTGACACCCGGTTGTTGAAATTAGGGCATTAAAAGAATGGTCCATCTTTTTTCGTTTATATATAATTTCCTAGACAGTGGAGCCTGTCGGGTTAAATTTTTTGAAGAATTAATCACGAGGAAGACGTTCCATTATTATTGTTGTTATTACTAGCTAAGCTACAACCCTAATTGGAAAAGCAAGATGCTATAAGCCCAAGGGCTCCAACAGGGAAAAATAGCCCATTGAGGAAAGGAAATAAGGAAATAAATAAACGATATAAGAAGTAATGAAAATTAAAATATATTAAAAACATTAACATTAAAACATACCCATGATATCTTTGGTTGATGAGGTAAGGTCTGACAGGGTGAGGTCAATTGTCGTCCCTCGAGTGACTTTTTGATCCTGAAAGGTTTTGTATGTCAAGGTTGCTTTTCAAAGAGAAATGAGTCTGTGGTCACTAGCTAGATTTATTAACCACCATCTGAAGTAGCGAAGGTGTCTGTGGATACCAATCTGATTAGAATAATTATAGCCTTTTTAATTGGTTCACCTTTATTGGACATTCATTCCCAATGCTGCATTGTTTACGTTCCTTGCTCTGTAGTTATTTTACTATGACTTCTTTCACTTTTTAGCAAACTTTTCTTTGTAAAGATTTCATCATATTTTTAATCATGTTACTTTCTCTGTAGTTATTTTACTATGACTTCTTTCACTTTTTAGCAAACTTTTCATTGTAAAGATTTCATCATATTTTTTATCATGTTACTTTCTCTGTAGTTATTTTACTATGACTTCTTTCACTTTTTAGCAAACTTTTCTTTGTAAAGATTTCATCATATTTTTTATCATGTTACTTTCTCTGTAGTTATTTGACTATGACTTCTTTCACTTTTTAGCAAACTTTTCATTGTAAGATTTCATCATATTTTTTTTATCTTAAACTCCCGTTTTCTTCAATAGGGAATATGTGCTTATATCTTGAATTAGCAGAGGAATGACTAGCAACGGCTGCAACAATGATCTTGCAAATAATTTTTGCCTCTTGGTAGTTCTCGAGGTTACATTTGAAGATATTAGATTTTCATTTTTTATTGGAAGCTGTTTATTATTCGTAAAAGGTAAATACAATGCCCAGGGAATTCCAAACTAGAGGCTCTCGCTGTATTTTCCCCGAGTCTCTTGGTTAAAGATAGACCGTGACGCGCACTTTACCGACGGAGACCAAAAAGGTTTTATTGCAAATGGGAGTGACTGCAGTGTTATGTCTGGAAGCCGTCGGCAAAATAGAAAAATAAGCCCCTGTGGGATTGATTGATCGTCTGCGTTTGGCACGTTTGTTGTCTTGTATTTCATTTGAGATCTTCCTGGTGTTTTTTTTTTTTTTTTTTTTTTTTTTGGGGGGGGGGGTTGCGAAGGTGGGTGTAAATCTGTTTATTTTTCGGAGCTTTTTGGTGACAGGATTATTATAGCAATTATTTATGTCAAAAACTAGGGTGATGGGTAAGGATTTAATTTTAACGTTCATCCTTGTAATATGTTTTTGGGTGTTTATTGAAATATATGTTTTTTATATTAAAATCTGAGACTTTTGCTAATTCCCTGTAGCTAATTTGCATTTGTTCACGGTTTTGGGAATTGGAATGTTAATACTTGAAGGCCACGATGTTCATTTTTTCTTTATTTGAGAGAGAGAGAGAGAGAGAGAGAGAGAGAGAGAGAGAGAGAAATTCAAGGACCGTAGATGAACTTATGGATATGGACTTCCTTAATTCCAACAACCAGTTGATGATGGTCGATAGTCCTTGAAGTGACGAGAGAGAGAGAGAGAGAGAGAGAGAGAGAGAGAGAGAGAGTTAATGAACAAAACTTAGGATGGCAGCTGGAGATCTAAATGGTAAGGAACACTAAATTGGAAAAGAGGAAATAAATAAAAAAGGGCTTCCCTATCTCGTGGTATAACTGCGATAACAAGAGCCTTCTTTTGCGAGTCACTGAAATTTAATGGGAAGGTCAAACAGGAATAAGAAAATATATATCCTT
>NC_090750.1:73907101-73909355 GCF_036898095.1 Palaemon carinicauda
ACAGAGTTCTAAGATCTGGGTAACAAAATCATAATAGCATTAACGCTTAATAATGATGATAACATGCATATCAGCAAACAAAAAGAGGGAGAAAAAAAAGATATATCATAATAAAACACGTTAGCATAACATTACTGGGTATTATACCTAAGTTATTTAGTGATGAAGATTTGGCAATAGCCTGTAGTCTATTCAGTTTTGTATCAGTTGTGATATAATTGTTTTGTTCCGTTCGTACGTTTGAGGATTTCAAGTTAAGGTAAATTCATAATAATATAGAACTTGTATGTTATGTGATATTTAATCATCTTAGGCTTGATTATTGTGTGTTTTTATAATAATTCGATATTTCTAGTGTCTTGAAGTATGTTTCTCAGTGTAATATAAAAACATGGGATAATTCCCATAACGCTAAATTATGCACACGTAGCCTACATTTATGTATATGTGTCCTTTTATAATGCCCTTTGTATATTTCTTTTAATGTTAAAGAACATTGATATAGAAACTGTCAGTAATACACAATTACCTTTCCATATGCCACACATAAGGTCATTTACCATCTCTCTCTCTCTCTCTCCTCTCTCTCTCTCTCTATATATATATATATATATCTCTATATATATATATATATATATCTCTATCTCTCTCTATATATCTCTCTCTCTCTCTCTCTCTCTCTCTCTCTCTCATAGAGCAAAATTTTAACCTGCTTATCCTGAACTGGACGTAAAGAGAACGGTTCTACGTTCACCTTATATCTTTTTATACACTTATCGATCTCAATATTTATTTGGGTCCTTACTAAAAAGTTGATGTGGGGTCGCAGCTGAGAGAGAGAGAGAGAGAGAGAGAGAGAGAGAGAGTAGTGATTTTAGCTTTTTTCAGAATATACACTTTTATTCTTCGAGACCGGAGAGCTGCGACAAGGTTGAATAAGGTCTCGTTGGAGGTGGATCAATGATTTTAGTGTTTTTTAAAATATAATCATTATTATAATTTGGGATATTGATGCTACTTATTATGGCAAAATAACGTTCATTCTCATTTTATTTTATCTTTCCTTTGACATCAGATGTTCTTCAAATAGACCTATCACCCTTTTACCCTCTTATGAGATTCCTTGACCTTTTCATTTTTTTTCTTCTCCATTTTTCTATTTCTTCATATTCTTTTCTCAGCCTCGTGTCGGCTCAGACGGTGCTTGAGACTGTACACTTGGACTGGGTAAATGGAAATTCTGTGGGGTCCCTCTCGAGTGGGTATAGACCTTAATACGATCGGTCAACATACTTCGCCTTTCCTTGAGATATCTCTCTCTCTTCTCTCTCTCTCCCTCTCTCTCTCTCTCTCTCTCTCTCTCTCTCTCTCTCACGATTGCCACTGCTATTGATGGAGAATGTCTCATTTACTACTACTACTACTACTACTACTACTACTACTACTACTACTACTACTACTACTACTACTACTGGGGGATATTGCAATCAAAATAAATTTATGACATTAGAGGCATTGATTTTATCAAAAACAATTTTATTGACAAACGTACATTATGATGAATACACCAATATGCCATATATTGATGTATGCTGCTGTATTTCTTAGACTATACACACACACACACACACACACACAATATATATATATATATATATATAATGTATGTGTATGTATAAATCTTGTTCTTAGATACTTGAAATACAATATTTTCCCTATTATCTGATCTGCAAAAATCTTTATTTTTAAGCCTAATTAGTAAAAGCGTTTGATTCTGTGATACTTGAATTTCAGTTTTCGTTCTTGTCTTAAATCTACCTCCATAATGAGATTCTTGCCATTAATTGCCAGAACGAAGTACGGTTGTTCTATCTAACCATAGTTTGTTGGGGGAGATTACGTTTATAAGTCGTAATGCTTTGTAATCTTTGTAATTAATGACAGCCATAAATTAAGCCTAGTTGCAATGTCTTTCTTTGATTACAAGATGACCTTTTAAGGTAGCTACCTATGATATTATCACTAACATTGTGACACATAATTTGGAAGTGTCCTTTCCCATAACTTTTAACTGGTTATGATAATGTTTTAAGTATTCTACGCAGACGTGGTAATTTGATGTTCGTTCTAGATTGCATTACTGTTTACTCTCTAGTATCGTTTACCCCCCCCCCCAAAAAAAAAAATAAAAAAAAAAACAGCAAATCATCATAAATAGGTGGTTTGCATGTAAGAGAAAAGAAACGAACTTGAA
>NC_090750.1:73909855-73937355 GCF_036898095.1 Palaemon carinicauda
TTACATCGAACTCTCCAGGTCACGCACGGGTACAGTTTTCTTCTCACTGAACCGTTTCAAAAAAGATATCTCGAAAGACGTTATGGTATGTTACGTCGAAGGGGTCTTTAGGTGACTGTGTCGGTACTTCCGTCCACCCCCCGTAACGCATCGTAACAGTGTGGGTCATGCTCTTCCTCTTCCACAAACCAACACCCACACTTACCCGCCCGCAAGCCCGCCCAACCGCCCACTTACCCCAAAAATAATAACCAACCCAAATTCCACCTCTTCGCCTGCTTAATGCACTTCCTATTCGATTGATGTTATTTTTTTTTTCTGATGGAGATACTAAGAATAAAAACAATGAATATAAGAATAAGAAAAAAGCCATAGAATATAAGAATAAGAATAAAAACAATGAATATAAGAATAAGAAAAAAATCAACGAATATAAGAATAAAAAAATCAACGAATATAAGAATAAGAAAAAATCAACAAATATAAGAGTAAGAAAAAATCAACGAATATAAGAATAAATACAATGAATATAAGAATAAATACAATGAATATAAGAATAAGAAAAATGTCAACGAATATAAGAATAAGAAAAAAAAATCAACTAATATATGATAAGATTAAGAAAAAAATTCAACGAATATATGATAAGATTAAGAAAAAAAAATCAACGAATATATAAGAAAAAAAAATCAACGAATATAAGAAAAAAAATCATCAAATATAACGAATATAAGAATAAGGAAAAAACAACGAAAATAAGAATGAACAATATAAAAATACGATGAAAATAAGAATGAACAATATAAAAACACAATGAAAATAAGTATAAGCAATGAAAAGAAAAAAGAAATGACGCTCGAAATGACTAGGTTACCGAAGTTGGCGACATATTATATTCAACTTACAATGCTCTCATAAAAAACTAAAAGTGCAACCGCAATGTAAAATACATATATGTAAATCAAGCAACAACCAACTAATTTCTTTATCGTTCGCAAATGACAAAATTCATATAAGATCCTGAACGAGAATTATAATGCAATACACACACACACACACACACATATATATATATATATACACATACACAGTATATACATATGAGTATATATATATATATATATATATACACATACATATATATACAGTATATACATATATACATATGAGTGTATATATATATATATATATACACACATATTACATGTGTGTAGAAAATTATTTGAAGCAGTATGTGTCATGTATGCAGTACAGAATTAAACAATCACTGGGAAGCCATCAAAGTATTAAATGTCCACTTACTAAAGCTCTCTCTCTCTCTCTCTCTCTCTCTCTCTCTCTCTCTCTCTCCCCAAGAAAACTTATTCATACTCCACAAAATGACAATCGCATCGACCTTCTTTCCTCCTTTCTTCCAACCAAATGAAGTCGACCGAACAGAGTTTTCACCTCCAATTACCCCTAAAAGTACTGATTAAGAATGACCCCCTTCGACGTCGAAATCTTTCCTGGCCCAGATTTCGATCGTCCGAACCAGGGACTTTCGGAAAAGCTTTTGTTGTCGCAGCCTTTCATTCGGTGTAATGTACTGCAGTTCTTCATTTGCATGTCATAATTGTTAGCGTTCTTTTGTATAAGCTTTCACGTGCATTATGTATCGTTGTGTTCTCATAAAGGCGCAATGCATTTGTATTTATCTGTTGTTTGTTTATTATATATATATATATATATATATAATGTGCATAGATACTTATATAAAAAAATACAATACACACACACACACACACACACACATATATATATATATATATATTATATATATATAATATATGTGTGTGTGTATGCGCGTGTGTGTTTTTTTAAAGGCAAAAACAGACAGATGATAAGATAAAGGAACTAAATTTGTTAGAAAGATACCCAAGGCAGGTAAAACCTTGTTTACTTGTCCTTGTCAATTAATTTGAAGGTTTTAATAATTCTGCTAAGTCTGTTCACAAATATTGCTGGTATATCGTAATTTAATCCTTTTATCTATCCTTTAATTTTTTCAATTATCTTTAGATCTCTTGATTAAATTTACGTCTTTATCAATTTATCTATTCAATAAAACAGACCGAATTTTAAAATTAGCTAGATTTGATTTACAAAATGCATTACCAAAAAAAAATAATTCAAGGTCTTATTTTCCATTAAAAAATCTTATTAAAGTATTAGTAAAGTTCAATAAGCACCCTTAACGTATATCTAAAATTTTAAACGACATAGAAATATCTAAACAGTACCTGACACATAAAAATATTTGAACAGTAATTTCCGTATTGATTAGATCAGGAAATAGCTCACTTCCCCTACCTATCCGAACTACAAATGTTATCACCTATATCTTCTATCGGAATTAAAATGAGTCCCGGCAGGCTGATAAAAAGATTTGAAGAGCCACTTAAGAAAGATCACTCATCCTTTATTTTCATTAGTAATTATTATAAACATTACAGTTTTTTTTTAATAGTTTATTACATCTCTTGAAGGTTATTTTTATCCTTATTTCCTTTCCTCACTAGGCTATTTTCCCCGTTGCAACCCTTAGGCTTATAGCATCCTGCTTTTCTAACTATTGTTTATTACACATCTTGAAGGTTATTTTTATCCTTATTTCCTTTCCTCACTGGGCTATTTTCCCTGTTGGAAACACTTAGGTTTGTAGCATCCTGCTTTTCTAACAAGGGTTGTAGGTTAGCTAATAATAATAATAATAATAATAATAATTCAATTAGATGACAAAGTAAATTATGTTTGTCAAAACGTATTGTAAATGTATTAAGTTCAACCGTTTCGATCAAATTCTAAAAAAAAAAAAAAAAAAAAAAAAAAATATAAATAAATTCAGGAAAATTATAAATAACATAAAAAAATAAACTCATCGAAAGCCATAAATTCCCATTAAAACTTCCACGTAGGAACCCGGTCGAGCAAATCGTCTGAAAATCTTAACACGAACGACGCAACGACTCAAAGGGCCGAAGACAACGACCATGATGACGATGTTACTGGGTCATATCGTATACACATAAGTGGGCCGAGGAAAGAAACACATACATACACACCACCACATACCGATGAGGTAGTGGTAGTGGTGGTGGTAGTGGTGGTGTTGGTGGCGTGGCCGGATAAAAAAGGAGGGTAGCACAATGGTCATTTCCGGTCAGGAGAAAGTCTTGGTTTGTTTCCTTCTCTTCTATCTTCTTCCTTCGTCGATCTTACGAATGTTTGGTTTTTTGTTTTCAAGTTTGGGCTTCATTCTTTTCTTAAATCGTTCCTCCATCAATGCAAAACAAAAACGTTTCTTTGCGTAACACAGTAACAAACGTCAAATAAAACTGTCCGATTGATCGTGACCAACGCATAAACGTATTTATCTTCTAAACATTAAGACGTTCCTCCAGCGACTCTTGTAAATCAATGCAAAACAAAACGTTTCTTTTCATAACACAGTAACAAACGCCAAATAAAACTGTCCGATTGATCGTGACCAACGTATAAACGTTTTTCTCTTCTAAACATTAAAAAAAACGTATGTTCATAAACACTACAATTTTATTTTACATCGTAAACTATCCCGATAAACACGTGCTCCCTATACTAAACACTAGACACTATCCCTCATAAACGTTTCAGAGTTAGGCAATACAACCTTCACGGGAAAACCCCCATGTCCCGTAGGGTAATACCCGGAAGCAAGGATACAATGACGAAATACCTAACGTTTTTTTTCCACGCAGAATTAGCCGGAGGGGATACTTGTCTGCTACTTTGAGGTTGCTGTTGCCACAGCTATATCGATATTATATATTTCTTTCGGGACATTACGTCGGTTTGCCTTACAGAGGGTGGCCGGGAAAGAAACACCAAGGTCATGGTAACATTCACACATCATACTTTAACTGCTTAATCGTGTTAGTTAATTAGCCAGTTTATAAACTATCCAGGACTCATCAGGAGCAAGCCCAATCTAACTCAAAACCTAATACTACCGTAGCTTGCATGCACTCGCGTGCTTTCTTGACCTTCGACCCATTACTTTTCAATCAATCTTTCATCTGATAAATAAAGTTCTCTAGATGACTAACATCTGGAATACAGCGAGAGAGAAAAAGAGGTTCGTGACCAGCATCCGTCCATCTCCGGACAAGTTAATCAGCTGCCTCACCAAAAGTTTCCTGAAGTTGATACCTACATTCAAATAGCAGAAATTATTCTCGATGTGGGAAAAATATGCACATCACCACTGAATTTATAATACGTTAAAAAAAAGTTAAGAGTCCCAGATATGAAAAAAAAAACTATATAAAAAATCTATTACTACAATTTATACATTACATATACTTATTGAGATGATTAGAAGCCCTCTCACATATTGTACATGATACAAACACATAACATACTTAGTATTACTTAAGCTTCAACAATAGTTTTTTTTTGTATGTTTACTAAACTTCATGAAATAGCTTGACATTTTTTCAGTTGATAAAAACTTAAAAACTCCCAGTAAAATATTCTACAAACTCATAAGGATTATTAACAAAATAACATTCAGTTATTTCTTAAAACAGCCTAAAATAGACTCATACATCCAAACACACATCCATCCCTCACCCCAATAGTACACAAACGTTGACACATACATTAGTTGACCAAAATTCGTCTCAAGTAAACGACCCAAATACCTGCATCTCCTGGTCAAACAACCGCAACTCTCTCTCTCTCTCTCTCTCTCTCTCTCTCTCTCTCCTGAAATAGTATACGAAAGAGCACATACTAATGTTTCAGAAAACACAAAATATTAATTTTTTCTTTTCTCTCTCTCTCTCTCTCTCTCTCTCTCTCTCTCTCTCCTGAAATAGTATACGAAAGAACTCATACTAATGTTTAAGAAAGCACATATTTTTCTTCTCTCTCTCTCAAATATATATATATATATATATATATACTGTATATATATATATATATATATATATCGCATATAAAATATAACGGCAAGAAGAAAACAAATAAAAAATGAAAGGAATAAACAAAATCCTTCTCTGCCACCAGTTACTCTGGAAAAAAAATAAATCTCAAAATATTCACCGTTCCGTTTTTCTAGACATTAATACAAATATTCACCGTTCCGTTTTTCTAGACATTAATACAAATATTCACCGTTCCGTTTTTTCTAGACATTAATACAAATATTCACCGTTCCGTTTTTCTAGACATTAATACAAGACGGACGCTTTTACAAAATAATTACGGATAATCTTCCGGAAGGGAGTCAACTGAAGTCAGCAGCCCGGCGGACTGGATTCCAAAATGATAATTACTTTGGAAACTTTACCTTTTGATTCCGTCTTTCATTACACTTAATAGAGCGGGCAATTTATTTCTTCATTATTCCTCTGCTACCGGAATTGGTCTTGTAGGTCGACGGAAATTATTATTTATGCCGCTGGATGAAGTAATTGACTATTTTGTCCTTTATTCATAATACTAGTGTATGCGACCCGTCAAAATGACGGCTGAATATCTAGATAGATATGAACACACATACATACACAAACAGATTCAACCCTTTCCATCCATTCCCTTTTCCTAACTACAACCCGGCTGTTTCGGCAATTTTTGGGAAATTGTGGTTTCCGAGGGTACTTCTCGGGGTGCCCCCCTCTCACCAGGGTATGAATAGTCTTTCTCTCTCTCTCTCTCTCAGCCATTCTGAGGGACGGGGAGAGCCCGAGTAGTCATACGTTTGACAATGTCGCTCAGCAAGACAGGAATGTATGTGTGTATGTATGTGTATCCAGACACCTTATTCTTCATCATTCGGGGAGATGTTTCATATGTGTTATGTAACAAATATACATATGAATACATCGAATATTACTGTGAATTATCAATTTAGCTCTAATCATCATTACTGATTTACTGACGATATACTCAAGTATATTAGAACCTGTTATATTTTACACAGCAAATTTCTTGAAACCGACAAAAATCAGAGTACATTATATATATATATATATATATATATACATATATATATATTATATATTATATATATATATATATATTATATATATATATATATATATATGAAACGCTATGAGATTATTCACTTGCTTATACGAAAGCATGTTCGAAGAATGCAAGACAGCCCGTGTGCGTGCGTGCGTGTGTGGGTGTACATGAGACTACTGTACAGAAGTGCGCAGGTCAGTGTGTACACGTGCGTGGGAAGTAGGACGTGATTTCTGGTGGTGATTGTGCCTGGGTGTACCATCGTTACCTTCGGTTTTAAAAAGCGCACAGGTGAAGTATGTCCGCGTGTGCGTGTGTGTGTGTGTGTGTGTGTTACGTGAGTGAGCTCAGCAGCCATTCAACCTTACGTTAGTAAAGAAAATTCTATTGGTTCCTCCTCTTATGCCACTTATTTGTGTCAGGGGAAGTGTATGTGTAAAAAGATCGAAGTGAACATACTCATAATATATATATATATATATATATATGTATATGTATATATATACACATATGTACATGTATATATGTATACATGCATGTGTATGAGATCGAAGTAAACTCGCTAACAATATATATATATATACATATATATATATATATATATATATATATTTATATATTTATATATATATATATATATATATATATTGATATTAAAGTTTAAATATACAATGTAATAACGACACGCGTAAACGAAAAATACTACAATCGCATTTTTTTTTTTCACAAAACCTACCAAAAGATGTCGCCCCATACTCTTTACTTATCATTTCTTGCTTTCGCATTTAAATAACAATGAGTTTTCCTAAAGCAAATCGTAATCCATAAATATTTTCTTTAAAAGAATGGAATAGTATTGCATTTTATTTCCTAATATACATAAGACCTATGTTAATAACTTTGAAACTGGATACTTAATGCACATCATTAAAACACGTAAGTACCAGTAATAACGATATGAAAGGTAATAACAGCGTAAATAAGATCGAAAATGCTAATAAAGGGCAATATCAGATAACGATCTTCGGGAGTGACATAGACCTAGATATGTCACAACAGGTGTAAGGGAGAGTTGGAGATATATAAAAACCTCTCTCTCTCTCTCTCTCTCTCTCTCTCTCTCTCTCTCTCTCAAAGGTTTTTTATGACATTACCTAGGAAGTAAAAAAATAAATTTTTTAATCTGAGTTTCAATTGAGAGAGAGAGAGAGAGAGAGAGAGAGAGAGAGAGAGAGAGAGCCAATAATGTCACCGACGGCATGTAATTCTCCCCCGTGACCTCAACGTCACCCGAAATACGAGACACCCTCAGAAATCTTAGAGACTGAAATAGCAGAAAATTCTAAAACATGACCTCATAAGAACCGAAGGGAAATCTGAAGTAAAACTTGGATGAAATGGAATTTTAAAGCACTAATAGTGAAAAATAAACCACCTTTTAAAATATCGAAGTGGAGTTGAAATTTTCATTTATATCAGATAAATCGCTTAAAACCAATTAGGTGAAAAGCCGATTCAGTGAAAGTAAAGAATATAAATAAACTGTAAGATAAAAATAACGAATGGGATGAAATCTGTACAGGTATGTGATTATTGCCGGTTTCCTATAACGAATAAGTAAACAAAATAACCAAAATACCAGAGTAATTCAAGAATGCATTTACCACAGCCTATCGAGAGAGAGAGAGAGAGAGAGAGAGAGAGAGAGAGAGAGAGAGAGAGAATATTTACGGTATATATATGCAAGGTCTTGTGAGTATTTAAGAGGTAAAAAACCACGAATAGTTTCGATTTCTCTTTGGTAATGAATCTGCAATATTGTGCTGTAAATATCAGCTCTGGAGGCCACAGTGTATACTGAACACTAAAAATACGAATTCACTTTTTAGAAAGATATTAATAGCAATAATAATAATAATAGGTACAATATTACTAGCAGTGCTAGCTATATCAGTAGCTATAGTATTGGTATCTGCAATTACTATAAAACTATCAATAATCATCATTATATGATCAATATTTGCGACTATCATCTAACGTGACCTGATTACATCATGAGTCAGCCAACTAATTAGATCTAACATTCATATATCACCCCCATGCACCCCATCCTCTCCACCTCATATCTCTGTTATCTACAAATAAAATTAAGTCAATAACGTGAAAAATAGGAGGAAATCCCTTATTTGGTAACAATTATCTATGCCGTTATCTCTCTGTTTCTCTCTTAGCGTTTCCTGCTTAAATATTAGCACAATGACCAACGCCTACTTGGGAATATAACAGTCTTCCGACGGTTATCTCTGCAGAGGATTTTCTTTGTTAGTAAGGCAATACTGTATATCACACACCAAACCCCAGCTCTCTCTCTCTCTCTCTCTCTCTCTCTCTCTCTCTATATATATATATATATATATACACACACACATACATAAATATATACACATAACGATATTTTAACGTTCGTTAAAAGAATCTTCCATGCAAATATTTAACCAAATGCCAGATTATATACAAACACACTATATATATATATATATATATATAAATATATATATATATATATATATATATACATAAGTACATACATATACATGTATATATACATATATATATATATATACATATACATATACATATATATAACACTAATGGAAAAGCGTTCGAGTATAAAACATAAAGCTTAAGATCTCCGTTCATCGGAATACAAATCAAACAGTCGTAGTTTACTCTTATTCTTGTAGAAGCAAACACCTGTATAAAGAGTAGCAGCATATAAAAAATTAAATTTTCAATCATATATTATCTGAAATAAGTGGATAGAAAACATACGAAAAAGAAGAACAAGAACAATAAGAGAAGAAAAACCATGACAAATAACTTTGATAAAGAGAAGAAAATAATAAAAATAATAGAAAAACATTCCTCTCTACTCACCATTTCGTCGAGAGATTTCAGGTCGTTGGGTGATGATCTGCGCCTGAGGTCCATAGAAGACCTTTGGGGTTCGGGCGGGGTCAAGTCGTGACCCTCCGTTGGCCCAGGCCTCGTCTTCGTTGAATTGGCCCCCGCTCTCCGCCATACGCTCCTCCGCCAAGCGTTCCTGCTCCAACTCGCGGTCTATGTCAGCCTCCATCTGTACCAACAGTGGCGCCGCCATACCGAATCTGTAAAGTAAAATAAAGGTCAAGTAAAATAAAGGTCAAGTAAAATAAAGGTCAGGTAAAATAAAGGTCAAGTAAAATAAAGGTCAAGAAAAATAAAAGTAAGTAATATAAGGTCAAGAAAAATAAAGGTGAGTAATATAAGGTCAAGAAAAATAAAGGTGAGTAATATAAGGTCAAGTATAATAAAGGTCAAGGTCAAGTAAAATAACGTCAAGTAAAATAAAGGCAAGTAAACTAAGGTCAAGTACAACAAAGGTCAAGTACAACAAAAGGCAAGTACAACAAAAGGGCAAGTAAAACAAAGGTCAAGTAAAACAAAGGTCAAGTAAAACAAAGGTCAAGAAAAATAAAGGTCAAGTAAAACAAAGGTCAAGTAAAACAAAGGTCAAGTAAAATAAAGGTCAAGTAAAAGAAAGGTCAAGTAAAATAAAGCCAAGGAAAATAAGGTCAAGCAAAGCAAAGACTTGGTTAGGAAGGAAGCAATTCGAGAAGGGGTAGATTTGAATTCGTTCTCAGAAGAGGAGAAAACAAAGATTGGTTCTTCCTCGTAAATATTTTTTAGTGAAATTTTAACTCGTTTTTTATGATGAAGAATCAGTTACATATCTCGAAAGATCAAATTGTCCATGCAATATTAAATTGAAGTGAAACTATTCGAGGCAAATGTAGTTTAAAATAAAAAACTATAACTTCCTGGTAGATGTAGTTTCAAGGAAGAGAAAATAACAAACATATGACAAATCAATGAAATATTGAAAGCTGACAGTATTAACGTTTATAGAATAAACTTTTGTAAAACTACAAAAATATCAGTAAGATATTTAAACTTTATTATGAAAAATAAACAAACGAGTCTTATCTCAATCTAAAAAAAAAACTCTCTGAGTGCAAATAAATTAATTAATAAAAGAAAAAAGAAATTTTGTCAGTTCAATCAAGTTACAAAACATGACTGTATCAAACAAATTGATTCCTGTCAGTACTACATCTATACTGTACACGAATACATAAAATACAAACAGGATTTCATTGTAAATCATATGAAACCACAATAATAGTACTCCAAAGGTGAACCGTAAGAAAAATATATATATTGAATAATACTTAAACCATTAAAATGAAAAATAAAATTCAATTGTCATTCTATAAGTTATCAATTCAATAACCTTACTTGATTGCTTTCTGTTTTGGTCTAACCGCATTTTCACCAAGGCAACCGCAGGTCGGATTTACCTTGGGTCTCTCTCTCTCTCTCTCTCTCTCTCTCTCTCTCTCTCTCTGCTTAGACGGCCTTTAGCCAAAAAAAATTATTTTATAAACCCTTTTCCTCTATAAATAAGTATCGCTCTCTCTCTCTCTCTCTCTCTCTCTCTCTCTCTCTCTCTCTCTCTCTCTCTCTCTCTCTCTCTCTCTCTCTCGTGAGGCTTAGACGGCCTTTAGCCAAAAAGATGATTTTATAAACTCTTTCCCTCTACAAACAAGTATCTCTCTCTCTCTCTCTCTCTCTCTCTCTCTCTCTCTCTCTCTCTCTCCTCTCTCTCTCTCTCTCTCTCTCTCTCTCTCTCTCTCTCTCTCTCATGAAAAATCTCCCTTTAGTTTTTGTTTATACTACGGAAAAGTGTAAACAAATCCAGAAAGAAAGAAGCCACAGGTCCCAGAAACAAACCCAATAAAACGTCACAGATACAGGTTTCGAAATCACGTCATTTGATTTGTTATCAATTCCAGAAAGTCATATTTCCATAAATACGCTAAGCGTTCCAAAAACAAATCCAGCACCGAGCTACAGAAATCCTCAAATATCGAGAAGTATAGAGGCCATCCAGGCAGTATGACGTCATCGCAGACTCCAGCACGATATGGGAAAACGCCAGACACTGCTTCCAGAAACAATGTTATTTAATCTTTTAACAATTCCAGAGTCATATTTCCATACATACGCTAAGCGTTCCAAAAACAAATTCAGAGACAAAAAAAAAAAAGAAGTACAGAGGTCGTCCAGCTAGTATGATGTCATCGCAGACTCCAGCGTGACATGGAAAAACGTCATAGATACAGCTTCCAGAAACACGTTATTTAATCTTTTACCAATTCCAGAAAGTCATATGTCATGAATACGCTAAAAATAAAAATAAAAATAAAAATCCACAAACGCTCTACAGAAATCCAGAAATATCGAGAAGTACAGAGGCCATCCAGGCAGTATGACATCATCGCAGACTCCAGCGCGATATGGAAGTCTCTTGATTACCCTTTCCCTTTCCCATCACGACGCATTAAAATACACTCGGTATAGATCAGAGGGTCAAAACAATGCATTCGAGAACGACAACCCACACGCGCTCGGAGGGGAACCTTTCACCAAGATGCCTTAAATCGAGTAGGCATCGTCTCCCTGGAACACGCTGGAGGATTCCAGTCGATTAGGCGCCGAGGAAGCTGGATGAATACATTGGCATTCACACGAGATGGGACTTTCAATTCTTAAAGCTGTTCTTTCGATCGGTACGTGGGTATCATTCATATGACCGGAATTAATTAAAATATTCTCTGTTATGACGCTGGAGATATTCTCAAAGAACTGGGCCTTAGAAGATATGCTGCATAAGTTTTAGGTTGTTTATTCATTAACATATCTGTGTATTCTTCATTAACAAAACCGTTCAAATTTAACAGCGAGGAATATGGGCGTCAAATTTCAAAATATAATTTCTTGGTATCAAATTAAAAGTTTCACATTACTTGCCCTTAAATTTTTGCATTAAACAAACGAAGCTTTTTTGACATCAAATTCATATTCTACCGATTTCTTAAAACCAAATCTAAATAAACACATTTCAGCCCATCATAATGAAACGTATAGATACCGAGATCAAATTTATGGATACATATTTTGGGGAATTTTTTTCTTGACATCATTTGGTCGAAGTCACAAATACTTATTTTTAGCATTTACCAAGTTCTGGCTAGTCTTGCATGAAAACGCCTTGACGTTAGATTTATATAAAATTTACCGATACAGTTTCTCAATTCAAAATCATCACCTATGCAGATTTACTGAGATCAAACCTATAATCAGAGATCACATGCATTAATTCTGTTGATATAAATCTGGCCAAAGTCGTAAATGCAAATTACTTAGCACCAGATCTACAGATACGCATATCTCGACATCAAAATTCATAGATGCAAATTCCAACGCTCTCAGTATCGAATCCATACGCATTCCTACGCAAGGAAAGTCTCCTTGACAAAGGTAGGACATCAGGGGGGGGGGGGCCCTCCCTAAAACCAGGTACGTTTGGAGTTCAAAGGGCAATTCAGTAATGTATCAGCTGCGCTTATAAGTCAATGGGCAAAATGCCAGTTACACGTACATTACCCATCTTTTAGGTCTCAAGGCTGGCCATGTGAGAAAGGGGGAGGGGGAGAAAGGGTTAATAAAATGTAAATGACTTTCTTCAATAAAAAATGTCTGACAGACATAAAGGTTCTCATGAACGCCCACATATACACATAACCTTACAAAGGAACCTTCCACGAAAGGTATCTAAAGATGCTTAGAAAGGAAAAAGATAAAAAAAAAAGGAAATAGCATAAAATGAAACGTAAATAAAATCTTTAAAAAATGCGTCGGTAAATGTCAACCAAAGTTTGGATAAATATCAAAAGAAAATATAAACTATGATGAAAGGAATATTAATAATAGACAACCTTCATGGAGAGAGAGAGAGAGAGAGAGAGAGAGAGAGAGAGAGAGAGAGAGAGAGGAGAGAGAGAGAGAGAGAGAGAGAGAGAGAGAGTTTTGACAGTTGCATCAATCAAAATTGATCATGCAAACTATAACACGATACATGCTTATATCAAAGGTAATAAGTAAAAAAAAAAAAAACGATAACCTGGAAATATATAAACAAAAGGGAATTATCTGATTGATCAAGCCGCTGGTCGTGTCCGTATTTTTTTAATCAAAATCATACAAATGGTTCGTTGAAAGGATTTTCCCTCGAGGCAAAAAAAAAAAAAATAAATAAATAAAAAAATAAAATAAAAATAAAAAATAAAATAAATTGACATATTTGATGGTACAGACAATCTATTCAAGTACTGTGTGTGACAGAGGTTACTGTACAAAATGAACTTATACAAGCATATACGTAAGCATGTAGGTCCTTTTAGTAGATCCAGATTATTCAGGTAAATAAATCAGATTAGTTTACAAACGAAAAAATAACCTAAAACCTTAACTTCATGATTACGACGTTCATTGCCTGGACTATGTGACGTATAATTTTCCAATCTCTTAGATGCATTATATATATATATATATATATATATATATATCGGATTAATCTATGCATTAATCTAACGTCATTTTTCGACGCAGGAAAACTATTTTTGATAATGAACTTTTTTTTCCAAAAAAATACTTTTATTAAATATTCACAAGTTTCATAAATGCGTGTATACCTTACTTCAGTAAATAAAATAAAATACATTACTGTATAAAGAGTGACAAAATACTTGATACACAACATCCAGCTCGGTCTTGAAAAGTTCAAAATTCGTAACTAAAAGCACACATAGCATTAACAGAAAATACTTTGAGGTAAAAAATCATTTCGCCATTGAAAATAATAGGAAATATCTTTAAATTTATGATCATTTTCCTTCACTAAATCTCACGATTTTCTCACAAAACCCATTATGTAGGATTCAAAATATTGAAATAATATTTTATGTGACCATAAATGGGTTAAAAAGCAATAGATCTCTTTCCATTAAGATATATATGTATCAGTCACCATCCTAGTTTCCATTGTAAAATCTATATAAATTAAAATTTTGATTTAAATGAAAATTTCCTAATATGATAGAATAAAATAAATGGTAATAATAAAACAATAATAACAAAAGCTTCTTTTTCAACTCTGATGAAGAATACGCCAAACTGCTCTTAATAATAGCGATGCCTATGCTGGTGTGAAATTTGACAGGGTAGGTGTGAAACTATTTGATAGGCTAGACTTTTACTGTTTATTTTGGCATATATCAAAATTGAATATCTTTTACTAACAGCTTCGAACTCTATTTTTACCAGTCACGCACTAATTCCTATAAAACCTTTTGTAATTTCAATATCGTATGTGAACGATTATTCAAGAGAAAATAAACTTGGAATTTTATCAATTCCACGTATAAGGTGCTGGTATCAAATTATCCTAAATTACGGTAATAGCTATAACCCTCGCCATTATGATGACTACGCCCACCATCCATTCAATAGATGGGTGTAGATTCTATTGGGACCCTTTGAGCATGTAGCATTCTCCTTTTCCAATTGTGGTAGCTGTTAGACTTGTAAGAGTAATACATGTCGTATTAATATTCTTTTGACCTTTAGTAATAACAATAACTGAGGTTCCATGTCACTATTCCATCAGCGTAATGCTTTAGCGATCACTGAAAATGTTATGAAACGCATAGCTCGATGTAAACCTTAACGTTTTTTCTTTAACCCCAAGTTACGAACCTTGAAGGGTAAAGATCCAATTCCGCATGAGGGAGGAAAACAGTAGAATATGTACGAATGAAAGCTACTATATTTACTTGATAAAAAATGACACTTCGTCATGACAGTCCATAGGAAAAAAAAAATATAGCCTACAACGAACTACGCCAATCAGCATTGAAACACCCTTTTATACAAGGTCTATAGAATACATAGACCTTGCTTTTATATAGCTATCTTCAAGTGGGATGTTATATCTCGTACGTTTTTCAAAATATTGATTAAAATAAGCCTTGTCTCAAAATATTTATTGGTCCTTGAGATAGATTTATTGAAATGATGACAATGGCGATAATAAAAAAAAAATTAGTTTGCGTAAACTATCAATTTGTCCTTTCGATAAAATTGAACTAATGATATTAATGGTAATAATAAAAATGTTCATCATGCATAAGCAATAATAATAATATGCATATACACAACGATAACGACAATAATATTAGTTAAACCACTTCCTTTTAATACCTTCTAAATAATGCACTTGATCCTAGGAGAAGCAGAAGACAGGAAAGTGAGTGAGAAAAGGGAGCGAGGAGAGACAGGTAACAAGGGAACCGTCCCTCCAAACCAGAGCCCTCTGGCAAGGACACGGGTTAGCTTAAAATCATTAGCGGTTTTTTAAAAAGCGTTGGAAGGCAATGTCTATTAGTTCTTTCAATACTGGCAGTACTGGATAATGTGTACAAACATGAATGATTATTGTTACTATTATTGCTGTTTTTTTTTCCTTTTTTTTTGGTGGTGGTGATGTTAGTAATTGTTATTTTTTCATTTCATCTTGTTTGTTCTTTCTAAGATGGTAATAACGAGTCGTGTGTGGACAATTATCATCACTATTGTTGTTGTTTTGCTACTATGGTTATCATTAACATTTTTATGATTTTGTATTGCGTGTAAGTGATTGTTATCATTATTGGTAGTATTGCATTTTTGTAAGTATCAATATGAATATAATCATCGTTAAAATTTTACCATATCAATATAATTACTATCTTAGTTAATATTGCTATTATCATTCTGATTGTAACTAATAATATCATCATTATCATCATGATCTCCACATGAAAAGATGATAAAATATAATCATAATGATCAAATAATGCCTCGGAGATAACTGACCATGAAACAATGTGAGGTCGAAAAAATAATCTGATTGTCATTTTCTATTCAACTATTTTCTTTAGGAGACAAATTACAATTCGAAGCTAAAATTACTTATATACAAACTTTGATGTACATTTTTTTTCCTAATAAGAAGACGGCCTTTTGAGATTCAAGTCCTCCCCATCACCTTTTGTTTATTTTTGTTTTTCCATACTTCAGCAAACAACACTAATAAAGATAAAAAAAAAATATCACAAAAAAAATAATAATCACAGGGATTTACACGATGGAGGCTAATATTAAGAGAAGGGGTAGGAACCCATCTAAATAAATAAATAGATAAACAAAACATAATTTTATGGGGCTTTTTCATGTGCATACCATTTTATCTATAACACATATATACATACCCATATCATATATACAGATATGCGTATTGCGTATATATATGCATATATACATATTGTGTATGTATACACATGCAATATACACACATATATAAATATATAAATTATATAAATACACACACACACACATATATATATATATATATATATATATCATATATATATATCATATATATATATCATATATATATTATATAAATATATATATATATATCATATATATATAAATATATATATATATCATATATATATTATATAAATATATATATATCATATATATATAAATATATATATATATCATATATATATAAATATATATATATATATATATCATATATATATAAATATATATATATATATATATATATATATATATATATATAAATATATATATATATATATATATATATATATATATATATATATATATATATATATATATATATATATATATATATATGTGTGTGTGTGTGTGTGTGTACACACACAATCATCAGATGAGCTAACGTAAGAAAACTACAAACTACAAATACTGAACTGACCTGGCTCCTCTCCTGGCCACTTCGAGCAGCGACAAAATGACATGCTTCTCGTTCTTCCTGAGGACGAGGTCGTCCGTCTCGAAGAGCAGCACTTCGTGAATGCCCAGGTCGCGACACCACGTGATGAAGTTGTGGATGTTGTCCCTGGCGAAGAAGGACCCCTGGGTCACGTCACTCCTGTAGTGGACGTCGTAGGGGGGAATCTCCCACTTGGAGGAGTACTTGCGTCCGGGCGTAGGGGTGTGGTTAAGGTCCTGCAGAGGACCTTGCAGCTGGTCGTGCTGCTGCTGCTGTCGCAGTTCCTCCGCCAGGCGGCGAACGTTGTTTGCATGCTGGAGAAGAAGAAGAAGAAGAAACAATTAGCAGGTTAATAAGGACATTGTTAAGCTGGACATGCGTTGTAATACAACAACAACAACAACAACAACAACAACTACTAGTAGTAGTAGTAGTAGTACTAATAAAAACAATAATAATAAAGCAAAATAAATCGATAACTTGAATAACTAAACAGAAAAATAAAATTTAGGATGGTTTGAAGACTGGTAAACCTATAAAAGACGTTTCTGTTTACATGGTGAATATATAACTTCTGCTTCGGTAGCTGCACAATTTACTATGTTTTGACGACTGATAAACCAGAATCATTTGGAAATCTGTGTTCTCAGTGAATATCTTATGCTTCTTTTATTCAACAAAATCAATCTGTCATTTACGACACCAACATTTCGGGAGGCCTTTTCCCCATCCTTTGAAGGGGTTAAACAAAGCCTGACATCCTTAGCCCGTCTAAACAAATGAAGTGTTTTTTTTTTTTTTTTTTTTTTTTTGACAATTAAAAAATATCAACTCGTACGAAAAAAAAGTTTCTATCACTCATTTCCAGCTAATCTGATTCCCGATCAAAAACTAATAATAGTTATAAGAAAAGCAATAATAATAATAATAAAAATAATAACAATAATAATAATAATAACATTAATAATAATGATAATAATAACAACAACATTGATAATAATAATAATAATAATAATAATAATAATAATAATAATAATAATAATAATAATATCGAAACACTAAAAAGCAACACGACAAAAGTCTCCCATAAAACCCTCGACATTACGCGAGCCAAAATAAATACGTAGTGGCACGCACGTAATCTAAACCCTTCTCACGTTACTGTCACAATAATGGAACACATTTTCAGCATTTTATCCATATTTTCTGATTTAGTGTATCGCCTCGATGCAGGGAAAAGGTTTAACTCCTTTGTTCGTAAATATCCTCATGTCATTAGTCTATTCAATATTTCTAAAATATAACTAATAAGGTATTAATCTCAATTATGATATAAGGCAGACGTTTTTAATGACTGGCTTAGGCAGCGAAACAAAATATATAAAAGTGGTCTACAATAGATATAAACTAAGCTCCTTGGCTACACACGAGCTACAGAGACCAAAGAGCAATATATTATAAAGAAAAGCAAATACAACATTGAGAGGTGCCGGTTTAGTATGTGGCCTACCTTTTTTATTCGGGTTTAGTATGTGGCCTACCTGCCTTGTTAGGTTAGGTTAGGTTAGGCCACATACTAAAACAGATAGAATTTCGTAGGCCATATTCGAAAGGTAGGCCACATACTAAACCGACCCCCATGAGATGCTTGGCTAAATTGGATTATAAAGATAATGAAATTATTTTAAAGAACGTAAAATAACACATGCTACAATCCTTAAACAACACAAAACCAGAATACCATTATACTTCTTATGAAGTGGCTAATATTTACCAACATCTGTCCATGAAAGATTAATTACCAAAAACATATTTAGATGAATAATACAAGTTACAATTGTGAATATAGTATATGCTAAACAAATAAAAAAATTCATGTACTGCAAATATACCATGATATATATATATATATATATATATATATATATATATATATATATATATATATATATATATATATATTATATAATGTAAAAATTATAAATGTGTATTTCCTAAAAAAAGAAAAAAAAATATCAATACAAAAACAACCCAATAAATATTTACCCCGTTATCAGCGTTCTAGACAGAACGGTTTATACCGCTGAAGTAAACATTTTTTTGTTACCTAAACATCAAAACAGTTAACCTACTGAATGAGTAAATCGAAGCCAAAACATTCCACCTTCTTCCTAAATGGTCTAAAAGGGTAACATCAGTCACCGGAAACCACTCCAGGCTGACAAGTGATGGACACACACAAGATTTCTCTACAGGATTGGATTACGTAATCGAGGTTCGGCTTCAGGCGGTACAGGACAGCAAGAAATATAACCTGACTTGAGTATTATAGCAATTCTTGTTTCAATATAATTAGATCAGTCCAAATGAACAACTACACACTAATTGTATAAAGCGCTTATTAGTTACCGTGTATGCACACATACTGAAACACACATAGGCCTCTCTCTCTCTCTCTCTCTCTCTCTCTCTCTCTCTCTCTCTCTCTCTCTCTCTCTCTCTCTCTCTCTTTATATATATATATATATATATATATATATATATATATATATATATATATATATATATATATATATATAAACAGCCGTTACTAGTCCACTGCAGAACAAAGGTCTCAGACATGTCCTTCAACTTGCATCTGTTTATGGTCTTTCTGTGCCAGTCCACATACAGTATATAACCATATATATATATATATATATATATATATATATATATATATATATATATATATATATATATATATATATATATATTATACACTAAAAACGCATATATTTACGAACCCAAAGAACTGTCACAGGTATATCGAAATAAACAAACATAACTGTCGCAAAATCAAAACAATAAACCGTATTAAATATGGGTTATATTTCATAATTTATCTATACAATAATCACGGACGCAACACAATACACATAAGGTACCCTCATAACTCAAACATAGCATAAGTTACAAATCAAATAATAAATACCAAACATTGTTACAAAAGCCCTAATCAAATCAACCTTCAGTGTGGAACTATTTTCGCTAAACGATTTAGAATGAAAATTACATATAGCTGACGCAGCCATTCGAACAACTTGTGGTAGTGGTGCAATCTCGCCATTATAATGAAACGGGTGTGAGAGACGGTCTCTTTGAAGTAACGCATACTAATTAATCTCCGTTTCTGTTGCCAGTCATTATAATTAATATGATGTTACCATCATTACTACTACTACTACTACTACTACTACTACTACTACTACTACTATTATCATTATTATAATTATTATTATTATTATTACTATCCAAGCTACAACCCTAGTTGGAAAAGCAAGATGCTATAAGCCCAGGGGCTCCAACAGGGAAAAATAGCCCAGTGAGGAAAGGAAATAAGGAAATAAATAAATAAAGAGAACAAATTAACAATAAATCATTCTAAAATAAGTAACAACGTCAAAACAGACTACGGCTACTACTACTATTACTACTGCTGTTTCTGTTGCAAACATGGCTACTAAACTAATGACATTATGTCCTTCTATCTATAAGTCTAAAATTTTATCATTAATTTGCAATGTAATTTGTAGAGTCAGAGGATATATCGCCTGAGGAAGTTTCCTTCATTGTTTTAATCAATTGCCTGTGGGATGGAGTTGCCAGTACCACGAGGCCCAATTCAATGAAACGGCTGCGGAGTTGCTAACAGTACTAGGTAATCTAAAACAAACGTCCACTATTATTATTACTATTAAATCAAGCCAAGCTACAACCCTAGTTGGGGAACATATACCAACGGCGACTGGCATTTTTTGGTAGTCATCCATCCAAATTCCTTTTAAAACATACGTGCTCTTATGTGAATATTTTTATCCAGCATTTCATTAGCAACATTTCTCTTACAATTAGGGAAAATCTATCATGTTATCTATTTTATAATCAAATATCAGCTAAACTGTATATATTGAATGCTCTCTATAAACTTGTTTTTTAACTTCCTATTGATGTGGATTGAAAAAGTGGAGACATCGATGAGACGTCAGAAAACATATGGCTTTATTTCCAATATTATGCTACAATGAAAGCATAGGATACGCAGCAAATAAAGAGCAGCATAAACAATGTTCAGATAGGCTATACTACAGTATAAGACTAATCCTGTAAGGTATGGTGCCATAGTTTATTGATATATTACCCTACTGTATTTTGTACGAACAATGACGGAATAAAATCAACAGCATAAAATATCTTTACCTATCAATTATTTTTTTCAAGGCCACATTGGCTTATGTAATGTTTGTAAATTATGCAAGAGCAAATTTTATAAACACGAACTGATTCGTAATTTATATTTCTGTAACAATACCGTAGAGAGAGCTTCGAAACATACCCAGGGTAAATAACATAAACTTAGGCTATGTACAATTGCCCTCTGCATGCAAGTTATCCCCAAAGTAGAGTTAATTCAATAATAAGAAGCGTTTGACTTCATATTTGAAAATTATATATGTGCGCGCGTATACAAAGGACAATCTCTCTCTCTCTCTCTCTCTCTCTCTCTCTCTCTCTCTCTCTCTCTCTCTCTCTCTCTCTCTTCACGTTGATAACAATAGCAATGAAACCCAACCATCAAATGAGCCATCGATTGCAATAATTAGGCCTAATTATATTTATGCAAAGTAGGCCTGCTTTGCATCGGGGATACAACCGACAACATACCAGCTTCACGTCGTCCGCATAGCCTAACTAAGCCGATAATTACAGCCGTTCGAACTACAACCTAACGGAAACAATATTAAAACACATTTGTATTGATTTATGGATGAACTTCTGAACGCAATACATATATAGTTATAATAAGCATTTGCGTGGTGATTAGTTAAGCCTTAAGGGGCCCACACACGTTCAAAAAAAGCGTCAAAATTTTGCATCAAAATTTTGATATCAAAATTTTGATACAAAATTTGAGAGTGTGTAGGACGTTTTGATGTCAAAATTTTGCTTCATTTTTTTTTACATCAAAACGTCCTACACACACTCAAATTTTGATGCAAAATTTTGACGCTTTTTTTGAACGTGTACAGGCTCCTTAACACTGTGTCCATATGGAACCAGAACAAAAGCGAGTTGGCAAGTTTGAATTGGGGAAGTACAGAATGTTACTAATTTACGATGAACGACTGCAGTTAGCAAATAAGCCGTTATGAAAATATTAAGGTAAGACCAAATAGCATTCATTGAAAATGGAATTTTTAGGTAAATGAGAGTGAAAATTATTCTTATTATATCTTATATGGTCTCCCATAATAAACAAATTTCTTAATTGCTCTTCCCTATGTACAATTAACGTGTAAGAATTACATCTCATTGTACTGTCATAAATGAATGCCCACACAATAAATCAAACCAATAGCATTTTCATAGCACGATCACAAATCAATTTGTAACGGTCAATTGAAATGCGTTAAATTTGATGCACATCCTTTTGTATTAAAGAATTAATAGATCTATGAATTAATTTCCATGACACTCATTAACGAAGGGTCCAATGTAATAACGCATGGAGCAAAAAAAAAAAAAAATCTACGTTGCCTAATCAACATCTCGTGACGTCAGACACATCATTAATCCACATTGGCTAACCGAATTCTACTCGCTCATAACAAACGAAATACATCCTAAATGTCTGCTGTTGATTTCTCAGTCATAATTATTAATAATCTTGTAATAATCGTATCGTACAAAATAGTTTTCGGATACCATAAAGTTGAAAATATCGGAAGCATCGAAGTTGATAGATTAAGCTGGCTTTATGCAAGCACGGGCTCTTGTTTCTGAAGAATTGAGTTTCAACAAGTTCGTTCTCGCGTGACACTGAATTCCGGAACATATATGTTTAAAATTCTTCCACGAATGTTGAGCGGAGGTCCTAAATTCTCAAAAGTATTCAGAAAACTTGCTTGTATAATACAGCCTTAAAGAACCATTTATGACATCTTAGCCTAAATGCTCTATCGACAAGTTAAAGGTGCCATGGATAAAAAAAATAAAGAAACTTATAACAAGAAAAACATTATCCAAAGCTTAGGAATGTCAAATAGCATCATGAACAAATGAATAAAAGAATAAAAAAAATAACACAGCCTTAATCAATGGAAACTGAAGCAATCCAGAACCTTCATAATTTCGACCAACAAGATTCAAATCACCATAACCGAATACTCTATATACAATTTGATCTATTAATGAAACAGCAATTGTCTCTGTTACTTATCACTTATGGTTTGTCTTTTGGTCATGAACAAACTCATCTATTTAAATAGCATACCATGGAACCCAAGCTACGTAACGTACGCTGTATTCCCAGGAGAATATGATCATTGACTCTTAGATTACTAAAATTATCTCAGTCCCTTTCTAATAGCCAGGTTGACATAAAAACACCCAAACAAAGATAAAGATGCACAATGCTACTTCCTTTATAAGAGTCATTTTCACAAGCCAATGAACTAAACTTTGATTTAACTAATATTTTTTTAAGTAATTATTGTTTGACAGTGTTCTCCTATGTTTCTTGAAATCCTATAAATAATTGTTATTTTGTTTGAGAGTGAAATAATTTTACTCTCGACGTGCTAAAGACTGGAGTTGAAAACTTTAATTGTTCTAAGAGAAACCTCAATTATAAAAATTCTTAATATCTGTCAGTAGCATTTAAGAATTAAAATCAATAACACTAATACCCTCTATTAGTATCACTGATATATATGATTAATATTACCACAATGATTATCCTTTTCATAAACAAGATGAGATTATCATAAAAAAGGAGCACTCGCTCATTTAATAAACAATCAAAATAATGTTCTATATCAAAACAGACAAAAACAAACAAAATACCGGTATTTTCCAGATTAGGCAAGAGAGGGCAATCCGGTCTGCCATGCCTATTTTACAATGCAGTAGAATACTGAATAACAAGCCTTGATATAGAAAGTAAAATAAATAATCACCAGTGTGTTTGTATGCATGTAAAGGTTTCTGAATGATAGTTTTTCTCAATTGTATAACTGAGAGAGAGAGAGAGAGAGAGCGAGGGGGGGGGGGGGCAGGCACGCAAAAGGTGACCTTTATCATAACCAGAGAGACAGAAGGTATTTGGAATCTCCTTTGTTTTGCACGCATCCGGAAGGCACGAAAGAGAGAGAGAGAGAGAGAATAAATTTTTCAACCATGAAGAGACGTCTCAAGGGGATAATAACACAACGGCCACACTCCACAAACATACGCCGTATAATCTTGCCTTCATATTCAAATGACAAATGCAACTCCCGTGAGAAGACCCGACCGTGGTATCCAGCCATTAAATAATCTACGTCACGTCATTCTGAAAGATTTTAATAAAATAACCAGGAGAAAGACATTCCTTAAATGTAGATGGCTCCTCCACCAAACAGAAACCAGACATGTTTGTTTTATCGTCCGTCTGGAGAGTCAATAATGTTAATGATAATTATGCTTATATAAAGAATACGAATATTTATCAATCATTGTTAGTCAACTGCTGGGCAAAGGCGTCAGATGTGTCCTTCCACTTGCGCGTGTTTATGGTCATTATGTGCTATTTTATACCAGCAAATTTTCTTAGTTCGTCAATCCATTGTCTTCTCTTCCTTTCCCGGCTTCATTTGCAATTTCTAGGGTACCATTCTGTTATTATCATTATCATTATTATTATGATTATGATGATTATTATTATTACAAGCTAAGCTATAACCCTAACTGGAAAAGCAAGATGCTATAAGCCCAAGGGCTCCAACTGGGAAAAATAGCCAGGTGAGGAAAGGAAACCAGGAAATAAAAAACTACGAGAAGCAATAAACAATCAAAATAAAATATACTATGAACAATAATATCAAATTAGATCTTTCAAATATAAACTATAAAAACTTCAAAAAAAGCAGGAGAGAGAAACAAGACAGAACAGTGTGCCCAAGTGTACCCTCAAGCAAGAGAACACTAATCCAAGACCGTGGAAGGCAATGGTAAAGAGGGTATAGCATTATCCAAGACTTGAGAACAATGGTTTGCTTTTGGAGTGTCCTTCTCCTAGAAGTGCTACTTACCATAGCTAAAAAGTCTCTTTTACCCTTACCAAGAGGAAAGTAGCCACTGAAAAATTACATTGCAGTAGTTAACACCTTAAGCAAAGAAGTATTGTTTGGTAATCTCAGTGTTGTCAGGTGCATGAGGACAGAGGAGAGTATGTAATAAATGGTCCAGACTATTTGTGTATGAGTAAGCAAAGACAAAATGAGCCGTAACCAGAGGTACGGATCTAACGTAGTACTGTCTGGCCAGTCAAAGTACCCAATAACTTTCTAGCGGTGGCATCCCAACGGGTGGCTGGTGCCCATCTATTAGCTGTCATTCTCATATGCCCTGCCCATGTCCATTTTTTTTTTTACATGTTTTTAGAATATCTTCTACTTTAGTCTTTTCTTGTATCCATGTTGCTATTTTTCTGTTATTACCATCATTATTCTTTCCATTGCTCTTCGAGTTGAAGAAGAATAATGATGAATTCCTTTGCAGATGCGCGATGAATCATACGGTATCATGTAATATCTAGCCGCCGTTGTGTCTCCGGAGGGTTGCATGCCTTGCAACCGCTTTGCACTTGTCCTTCCTATGATAAAGATTCTCTTTCTTGTAATATGATAACCTTGAACCCCTATTAAAGTCCTTTTGTCATATGTGGCTGAACTAATTTTTCTTCATTATGAAGGATCCTTCAACGAGAATTTCCTGGTTTCTCGCGAAGTATATATTTACTCTGTAGAAAGGATCCTTCAACGAGAAAATTAGTATTTCCTGCTTTCTAGCGTAGTATATATTTACTCTGTAGAAAGGATCCTTCAACGAGAAAAGGAGTATTTCCTGCTTTCTAGCGAAGTATATATTTACTCTGCAAAAAGGATCCTTCAACGAGAAAAGGAGTATTTCCTGCTTTCTAGCGTAGTATATATTTACTCTGTAGAAAGGATCCTTCAACGAGAAAACGAGTATTTCCTGCTTTCTAGTGTAGTATATATTTACTCTGTAGAAAGGATCCTTCAACGAGAATACGAGTATTTCCTGCTTTCTAGCGTAGTATATATTTACCCTGTAGACAAATCATTCCATGGAAACAATACAGATGTGAACGAGTATTTTCACAAGAACCTTCTCGAGATTAACATCGGCCAGTTTATTTATTCCTAGGGAAATTAAGAGGAGCTCAGTAAGCTAATGCATCAGCAACTGTTTAATGTCAGGGACCGAAAATGATATCATGGGAACAGCGTTTAGGCTTTTTTTTAACCAAACCGTAAACTAGGGCCGAGAAGGACCAGGCAATGACTAAAGATGACTCATTATGCACCCAACCCCTTCATAATATATATATATATATATATATATATATATATATATATATATATATATATATATATATATTATATATATATATATACACACACACACACACATATATATATATATATATATATATATATATATATATATATATATATAATTACAAGACAATATAAAACCTACGATGATTTCACAGAATCATAAAACAAACCAAGATTTTTCAAAGACCTTGAGGCATCTGAGAACCACATCCATACCACATTAACGTTGCTAAATTAAACACAAACTCAGGTGTGCAACGAATCGTGAATTTTTACCAGTGAGATTTACATGAATAAATATCAGGCTTTAATCGAAAAAAAAAAAAAATACAACGAACTGTGCTGCTGCGTTCAAAAGCTAAAAGAGCCTACAAACTTCTAAAAAGAGATTGAACGCATAAAACCGTAATGACTGTAGCTAACCCAATAATTAATTTATCTGTAGTAGTTCAGCTAATCTAATCTTTAATCTTCACCTAGACTTTACCCTCCATGATGAAGGTAGCTATAAGCATTTCATTTATATACGGAGTACAGAAAATACTGAGTATATGTATGGATGTACGTTAGCAATATACCACTGTATACCGAAAATAATGTATGAATGTTTGTAATAACTTCTACATTTAATACATCAATGTATAGTACATAACAACAAGCTTTCTCTACGTACACACACGTACATATACAGTACATAATATATATATATATATATATATATATATATATATATATATATATATATATATATACATATATATATATATATACATATATATAAATACATATATATATATATATATATATATATATAAATACACACACACACATATATATATATATATATATATATATATATATATATATATACAGTATATGGTATACATTTATCTATTCTCTGTTCGGTTAGGTGATAAGATATACCTAAAAATAATCACTTACCATACATCAAATATCTAGTCTAAGAGACTTTTCCTTTTTACAAAACGTTGTTAAAATACAGCAAATATACATTTACTGTACGTATAAGGAAAATATAAAAGTCGAAATGCAATAAATTATTTTACAACTGAAAGGTAATTCACGTCAAATGATTAAAAAGTTTTATTCCGTAAAATTACACGAGTTGCAACATTGCCATTGGAGATGAAAACAAAAAATATCTTATACATATTCGTTCTCAAAATTATAAA
>NC_090750.1:73953163-73985663 GCF_036898095.1 Palaemon carinicauda
TTGTAAATTTACTTTTGATAAACATATCCAGTTTGTTTCTTCTTCAATTGCACAAAAAAATGCCAACGAGAAAGCCTTGATATTCCCGAGGAAATTTTCTAATTCTCCCTATTTGAATATCGTTCTATTGTCTGATATTTAGCTATCGACTCTAATCTTAACTTGGACAAAAACCTGCGATCAATTAAATTCCTTATCTGGATATCTATCTCTAGTACAGTCGTTCAGTAGGTTTTCTGTACATTTTACATAAGATTTTTCATAATTCTGATCCTCTTTTGCATTCAGATATTCTCAGACTATAAGTAATGGGCCTTCCCCATCATAAGGCTCAGTACTTCACGGTATTCTCCAAGTTATTCCATTTGTGACCAAAGTGTAGAATGATCTTCCAAACTAAGCAACCGTCAAACTAAGAAGTTTATATAAAGTTAATATTTTTTTAAAATATATTATTCTAATTTTTCACTACTTCTTATATCGCTTATTTATTTCCGTGTTTCCTTTCCTCACCGGGCTATTTTTCCCTGTTGGAGAGCCCTTGGGATTACAGCATCTTGCTTTTCCAACTAGGGTTGTAGCTTGGCTAGTAATGATAATAATAATAATACTGCAATTCTTTTCAGTGTACAAATCAAATTTCCGTCCTTATTCGTCCATTTCAACTGAGAACACAACACATGAGAGAGAGAGAGAGAGAGAGAGAGAGAGAGAGAGAGAGAGAGAGAGAGACTTCTGTTGAACAATGAGGTAATTCAATGTAGCAGAAAACCCCATCCGAAAATATTAGGCCCATCGACCAGCAACAACCTTAACAACAGAAGCCGTCGGTCAATGGGCGATGTGCACAGGCAGACAATGGGACAAAATGCCTCTTGAATCGAGATGAAAACAAGAGGGATGTGTTCTGCGCAGAACGGCGAATATAATAGCTTTCTGACTCCCTGGGAGGGGAAAAATTGTAAATGTAGAGGGGTTACGGAGTGGGAAGCTGAGGGGAGGTGGCCGTACCCGTTACCGTTCAAATGATGAATGGGGGGAAATTAAGGAGAATACAAAAACCCATGCGGGTGTCGGAGGATACGCTGATTTGACGGCCGTCATCTGTTGCCGCGTCCAAACGGAATATGTAATTTAACTAAATTGGTGCCAGGGTAAGGTTACACCATTTCAAACACACACACACACACACACACACACACACACACACACACACATTAACGTTTATATCATCACCATCAAACTCATCTGGGTTGCATCTATAACAATGATCTTCCTAATCGGGTAGTTGAATCAGTAGAACTTCAAAAGTTCAAAGTTGGAGCAAATGCTTTTTTGTTGACCAGGTGGACATGAGTCTTTTTATAGTTTACATATGACATATTTGTTTTTGACGTTGTTAATAGTTTATATATGACATATCAGTTTTGACGTTGTTACTTTTTTTAGATTGATTTATTGTTAATTTATTCTCTTCATTTATTTATTTCCTTATTTCCTTTCCTCACTGGGCTATTTTTCCCTGTTGGAGCCCCTGGGCTTATAGCATCTTGCTTTTCCAACTAGGGTTGTAGCTTGGATAGTAATAATAATAATAATAATAATAATGACAGAGCCTAAGCACTTACCCCAAACATGTTATGGCATCACCGCGCAAGGGAACTTGTAGACTACACGTGTTGCCCCGGAGAAAATTCGCGTAATGAAACCAGTGTTATTCAATATCTCAGCCCATAAAATCTGCTATTAAATCACTCCCGTCAGCCATTCTTCCCCTCCCCTACAACAAAGGGTCGGGAATAACGTGAGTCGTTCTCACGGCGGTCACGTGACATCATGGTTGACTATGCGCTTCTATGCGCTTCTGAGAGAATTTCCTCCTACTATTCACGATTAAACCATTCTGGTGTATTTCAGAGATTTGTGATGATGCAAAAGTTGACGTCACTTATACAACTCTCAGAAACTGAGTTGCTATTATGGAGACGCACTAACGTTGCAGAAATTATGTTAAAAATTAACGTTCTCACTCCGATGTATTTCCCTATGTAATTTTGCAAGATTTTAGTGGAAAGTATCAAATCCATACATTTTTGGACGCTTTATTGTAAAGTCACTAATATAATTCCCAGAAGTTGGGCTTCTTTAGTGGACACGCTCTAGTTGCAGACATCATTTGATAATTTTTTTTTTTCAAGAACAGGCAAATTTTAACACGGGAAAATAAAGGAAAATTGGTGTATTAATTAGACACCAATTTTAATGTATATTCTATCTTACTTATTCCTAATTCCACATGATAATCTTAATTTCACAATAAACCGGCAATCTAGTCTTACTTTCAGAAGGTCCAGTACCTTTAATAAGACAAAAAAAAAATAACATATTAAACCTGCATTTTGTATTCAAGATATTTCGCTGCAAATCACTAATTCTTCCCACTCTTCAGGGGATATGGTGATATATGGCAAAAGCCTAAGTCTATCTACCAATAGGGCAATATCAGGTCTGTTGTTCTTATACAGGAACACTTCGTTGAGATGAAGTGACAAGAGTCAGATATAGGATCGAGATGGATTCTTTTTTTTTTTTTTTTTTTTTCATTTGGGTTAAATTAGGCAACGACATCAAAAACTAAATTGTATCACAACAGACGAAAACACTGTTGCTTCAAAATATGTCATCGTTGTTATTGTAAAATTGTACTACATTAAAAAAATATATATATAAATATTTTTTTCATTTCCTAAGAGAAACGGGCATCAAATTAGGGCACATTGGATAAATAATTTCTTAACATGTACAGTAAGTAGTAGGTTGGCCAGGGCACCAGCCACACGTTGAGACACTACCGCTGGAGAGTGACTGGGTCCTTTAACTGGCCAGATAGTACTACACTGGATCCCTCTCTCTCGTTACGGCTCATTTTTCTTTGCCTCCTGGCTAGTACAGTAGTAACGTGTTTGCCGAGCATTCGCATGGCAGCAGATCGATCCCCACCCGGGACCGTGAGTTTAAGCTGTTTACTGGGGAGGCCACTGCTGTGGTAGGGCATTGCAGTGGGGGGGTTGGGCTTGCCCGACTGACGTTCTGGTGAGCATCTATTCAGATGGAACTGAAACCAGACACCTTTAACTTTTACCATATACTGAATAGTCTGGCCCATTCTTTCCACATCTTCCTCTGTCCTCATACATTTGAAAACAATGGGCGGTATTCATAAAGAAAAGTTTATGCTTATACTTGAAAAATATGAAGGAAATCCTTCTACTTGTATTCATAAACATTTCAAGCAAAAGCTTCTACTTTTAGAGCAAAAGCATATCCTTATAATCACATAAAAGTAAATGGTTATACATAAAGAAGACCCTTTACTTCATATAAAGAGCATATGCTTCGAAAAGGCAGAGTCTGGTCAGTAGCAGACTGCAGTTCGAAGAGAAAGGTTGTTCTGTCCGATTCTCAGCACGATGGCAGATTTTGTGGATGTGAGGCATGTTAAACAATACATACCCCATTTACCCACACTTGATCGTGATTTCAAGATGTTATTCCGTTTTGAAGAACAAAATGTACAGTGGCTTGCGGACAGATATCTTGTCCACACCTGGAATCTCGATGAAATATCAAGGTTAAGCCATAACTTGGTGATATACATTTTACATTTGCTTTTGCATGTATAAACAGTTGGGAGAATACGAAGGCTGCTGTATTTAGGGATGTATATATGTACAAACAGTATATATGTATGTATGTATGTATGTATAAATATATATATATATATATATATATATATATATATATATATATATATATATATATATGTGTGTGTGTGTGTGTGTGTGTGTGTGTGTGTACAGTACATGCAAATATACTATATTCATATAATATATAAATATAGTATATATATATATATATATATATATATATATATATATATATATATATATATATATATATTATATGTATGTATGTATATATATATATATATATATATATATATATATATATATATATATATATATATATCATATATATGTATATGTATGTATATATATGTCTGTGTATATATGTATATATACATCGTATAAATATACATATATACACAGAATATTCATATACTGCAAAAGCTTATATACATGCATGTATATATACACACACACACACACACACACATATATATATATATATATATATATATATATATATATATATATATTCAAATAAGCCATATATATTTTTGATACATTAATGTCTGGATTCTCTTAACGACCTCGGGATCAGAGCCCCAGGCGAAATCACACAAAGACAAGAGCTTGGGTCCGGCCGGGAATCGAACCCTGGTCGGCAAGCTTGTATAGACAGTGACTAAGCCACCAGAAATAGATTGTTCTAAATCCCAAACCTGAAATAATTTAGCTGAAATCAACTATTTCAATTAGGTTTGCTTTAAACCTCAATTACCCTTCGCCCTTCGTCCGGGTATCTTAAAGTTTCCTTCAAACTGCAAAGTTGGGCGTTTAGCGTCTTAAAAACTTTTCAACTCAAATCCATAAATCAAATCACGTAGTTTATTATTATTATTATTGTTGTTGTTGTTATAAAACAAGAATGGAATTTTTCGCGAGTCCTAAAAGAATTCAGAAGAAAATCTTCTCGGATTTCCAAATGGCTTCAGAAGAAATAGCCATAGACTTAGCATGGAATTCTGAATGCCTTCAGAACGGAATCTCAGAACGGTATCGGAAGAAAACTTTCCCGGATTTCCAAATGGCTTCAGAAAAAATAGCCCTAGACTTAGCATGGAATTCTGAATGCCTCCAGAACGGAATTTCAGAACGGTTTCGGAAGAAAACTTTCCCGAATTTCCAAAAATCTTCAAAGGACATAGCCATATACTTAACATGGATTTCTGAATGACTCCAGAACTGAAATTTCCAGGAGCAGTCCTGAACAACTCCTCCCCGAGCTTCAAATGACTTCTGAAGACCTGATCTTCATTTTTTCAAACGTAGCCTGCAACACCTCACATGATCTGTATGTAGCTGGCGAAATCTAGCCAAGGAATTGCGCGTCAATAGGAGTAAGAGGAAATGAGTTGATGACTGGGAGAAGGATTTCACTTAATTCACAGAGATCGCGTTCTGGCGGAATAGGAAGCTACCGGTAAGAATTATGTGTTACGTCTTCGGAACACCATCAACTACAGATGGTTTTGGTTGCTGCCGAAGTTGCCGATCGTTCGTTTTATATCACCCGACCTAAAGAAAGACACGGGATCTTCCGTTGGCAGCTGAGCTTTGAAGATCATAATGTATGCGCCTTGAAGGATCCTTTGCTTGGGCTTTTGCGACGATGTCTTAAAGGAGACTCTTGGAAAAAGTACGAGGCTTTGTATCGGTGCAAAAACGGATTGCAGGGAATGAGGATGGAGGCAGAATGGTTCAACTGAACGGTGAGTGACGTGTGGTTCTTCAACAGGATTGTCCCAAAATTCGCCATTGAAGTAAGGACATATCCAGACGACATTGGTAAATATATCATGTTGCTCGTCATTTACTTTGATATGATACTGTATGCAGAGAAATCGATAGTATTCAACTCTTTACTCATTGCCCAGATAGGTAAAGAATAAATGTCTTCGATTTCCCTGAGGAATCTGACGAAGTGAGGACTCGCGGCACTGAAATCTCTTTTGAAATCTAGGACACTGACGAACTAAGGAAAAGAGACAATGAAATCTCGAAAGAAACAGATAATCTAATGAAAGAAGATCTTGAAAACTAGAAGACAGGAGAGAACAGCGAAGAGGAGCCTCTAATGCCAGAGGTAAGACACCTAAAAATAGAGAGCCTCTGATGCTAGAAGTAAGGCACCTCAAAATATAGATCGAAGACCCTCTAATGCTAAAAGTATGGAACCTAGAAATATATGTCAAAGAACTTCTAATGCTAGAAGTGTGGGAGCTAAAGAGAGGTCAAAGAACTTCTAATGCTTGAGGTAAGGGAGCTGAAAAGAGGTCAAAGAACTTCTAATGCTAGAGGTGTGGGAGCTAAAAAGAAGTCAAAGAACTTCTAATGCTAGAGATGTGGAAGCTAAAAAGGAGTCAAAGAACTTCTAATGCTAGAGATGTGGGAGCTAAAAAGAAGTCAAAGAACTTCTAATGCTCGAGGTGTGGGAGCTAAAAAGAGGTCAAAGAACTTCTAATGCTAGAGGTGTGGGAGCTAAAAAGAGGTCAAAGAACTTCTAATGCTAGAGGTGTGGGAGCTAAAAAGAGGTCAAAGTACTTCTAATGCTAGAGGTGTGGGAGCTAAAAAGAAGTCAAAGAACTTCTAATGCTAGAGGTGTGGGAGCTAAAAAGAGGTCAAAGAACTTCTAATGCTAGAGGTGTGGGAGCTAAAGAGAAGTCAAAGAACTTCTAATGCTAGAGGTGTGGGAGCTAAAGAGAAGTCAAAGAACTTCTAATGCTAGAGGTGTGGGAGTTAAAAAGAGGTCAAAGAACTTCTAATGCTAGAGGTGTGGGAGCTAAAAAGAGGTCAAAGAACTTCTAATGCTAGAGGTGTGGGAGCTAAAAAGGGGTCAAAGAACTTCTAATGCTAGAGGTGTGGGAGCTAAAAAGAGGTCAAAGAACTTCTAATGCTAGAGGTGTGGGAGCTAAAAAGAGGTCAAAGAACTTCTAATGCAAGGGGTGTGGAAGCTAAAAAGAGGTCAAAGATCTTCTAATGCAAGGGGTGTGGGAGCTAAAAAGGGGCCAAAAAACTTCTAATGCAAGAGGTGTGGGAGCTAAAAAGAGGTCAAAGAACTTCAAATGCAAGGGGTGTGGGAGCTAAAAAGATATCAAAGAACTTCTAATGCAAGGGGTGTGGGAGCTAAAAAGAGATCAAAGAACTTCTAATGCAAGGGGTGTGGGAGCTAAAAAGAGGTCAAAGAACTTCAAATGCAAGGGGTGTGGGAGCTAAAAAGAGGTCAAAGAACTTCTAATGCAAGGGGTGGGGGAGCTAAAAAGAGGTAAAAGAACTTCTAATGCAAGGGGTGTGGGAGCTAAAAAGAGGTCAAAGAACTTCAAATGCAAGGGGTGTGGGAGCTAAAAAGAGGTCAAAGAACTTCTAATGCTAGAGGTGTGGGAGCTAAAAAGAGGTCAAAGAACTTCTAATGCTAGAGGTGTGGGAGCTAAAAAGAGGTCAAAGTACTTCTAATGCTAGAGGTGTGGGAGCTAAAAAGAAGTCAAAGAACTTCTAATGCTAGAGGTGTGGGAGCTAAAAAGAGGTCAAAGAACTTCTAATGCTAGAGGTGTGGGAGCTAAAGAGAAGTCAAAGAACTTCTAATGCTAGAGGTGTGGGAGTTAAAAAGAGGTCAAAGAACTTCTAATGCTAGAGGTGTGGGAGCTAAAAAGAGGTCAAAGAACTTCTAATGCTAGAGGTGTGGGAGCTAAAAAGAGGTCAAAGAACTTCTAATGCTAGAGGTGTGGGAGCTAAAAAGAGGTCAAAGAACTTCTAATGCTAGAGGTGTGGGAGCTAAAAAGAGGTCAAAGAACTTCTAATGCAAGGGGTGTGAAAGCTAAAAAGAGGTCAAAGATCTTCTAATGCAAGGGGTGTGGGAGCTAAAAAGAGGCCAAAGAACTTCTAATGCAAGAGGTGTGGGAGCTAAAAAGAGGTCAAAGAACTTCAAATGCAAGGGGTGTGGGAGCTAAAAAGAGATCAAAGAACTTCTAATGCAAGGGGTGTGGGAGCTAAAAAGAGATCAAAGAACTTCTAATGCAAGGGGTGTGGGAGCTAAAAAAGAGGTCAAAGAACTTCAAATGCAAGGGGTGTGGGAGCTAAAAAGAGGTCAAAGAACTTCTAATGCAAGGGGTGGGGGAGCTAAAAAGAGGTCAACGAACTTCTAATGCAAGGGGTGTGGGAGCTAAAAAGAGGTCAAAGAACTTCTAATGCAAGGGGTGTGGGAGCTAAAAAGAGGTCAAAGAACTTCTAATGCAAGGGGTGGGGGAGCTAAAAAGAGGTCAAAGAACTTCTAATGCAAGGGGTGGGGGAGCTAAAAAGAGGTCAAAGACCTTCTAATGCAAGGGGTGTGGGATCTAAAAAGAGGTCAAAGAACTTCTAATGCAAGGGGTGGGGGAGCTAAAACGAGGTCAAAGAACTTCTAATGCAAGGGGTGGGGAGCTAAAAAAAAAAAGGTCAAAGAACTTCTAATGCAAGGGGTGTGGGAGCTAAAAAGAGGTCAAAGAACTTCTAATGCAAGGGGTGGGGGAGCTAAAAAGAGGTCAAAGAACTTCTAATGCAAGGGGTGGGGGAGCTAAAAAGAGGCCAAAGAAATTCTAATGCAAGGGGTGTGGGAGCTGAAAAGAGGTCAAAGAAATTCTAATGCAAGGAGTGAGGGAGCTAAAAACAGGTCAAAGAACTTCTAATGCAAGGGGTGTGGGAGCTAAAAACAGGTCAAAGAACTTCTAATGCAAGGGGTGTGGGAGCTAAAAAGAGGTCAAAGAACTTCTAATGCAAGGGATGTGGGAGCTAAAAAAAGGTCAAAGAACTTCCAATGCAAGGGGTGGGGAAGCTAAAAAGAGGTCAAAGATCTTCTAATGCAGGGGTGTGGGAGCTAAAAAGAGGTCAAAGAACTTCTAATGCAAGGGGTGTGGGAGATAAAAAGAGGTCAAAGAACTTCTAATGCAAGTGGTGTGGGAGCTAAAAAGAGGTCAAAGAACTTCTAATGCAAGGGGTGTGGGAGCTAAAAAGAGGTCAAAGAACTTCTAATGCAAGGGGTGGGGGAACTAAAAAGAGGTAAAAGAACTTCTAATGTAAGGGGTGGGGGATAGATGTCGCCAGCAAGGCTTTGGGGAAGGCGCGGCGTCGTCTGTGTTCTTTCTGATGCGTAAACTTAATCAAATACAAGTAAAAACAGGGCATTAAATACATATTATAAATACTAAACTCTTTCTTATCTTGACAGCACAAATGAAATCTTACAAGTTTCAACATGTAACTAAGCACTCCCGAAACACGAGTCAACCTTTTACTTCTGCTTGGAGGATATCCTCGCAAGTAAAAGGTAATTATTATGAATATGGAAAGAAAGATTTGCTTATACTTCTACCTTTTGCTTCAGAGAATTACCTTGTACTTATTATGAATATGGAAAGAAAGATTTGCTTATACTTCTACCTTTTGCTTCAGAGAATTACCTTGTACTTCTATCTTATGCTTACAAGGATATCCTTCATTTTTATGAATACCTCCCAATGAGATTACCATACACTTCTGCTTCGCTCAACGGGATAATTACTTCACTGTAATTGTTCAGTGTCTACTTTCCTCTTGGTAGGGGGTAGAAGAGGCTTTACTATGGTAAACAGCTCTTCTAGAAGAAATACACTCAAAAATCAAACCATTGTTCTCTAGTCTTGGGTAGTGCCATAGCCTCCGCACCTTGGTCTTCCACTGTCTTGGGGTAGTGTTTTCTTGCTTGAGGGTACACTCAAAAACACTATTCGATCTTATTCTCTTCCTCCTGTTTTTTTTTTTTTTTAAGTTTATATAGTTTATATATGAAAGATCGATTTTAATGTTGCTACTACTCTTAAAATATTTTATTCTAATTGTTCATCACTTTTCTTGTAGTTTATTCATTTCCTTATTTCCTTTCCTCACTGAGCTGTTTTTCCCTGTTGGAGCCCTTACGCTTATAGCATCTTGCTTTGCCAACTAGAGTTACAGCTTAGCTATTACTGCTGCTACTACTACTACTACTACTACTACCACCAATAATAATTAGTAGTAGTAGTAGTAGCAAACCCAATAAAGTTTGATTTGCCATTGGGAAACTCTTAATGGCAGAAAACTTTTCCTCTCTAGGCTTGAAAGTGTCCCAACCTAATTCATAGTCAACTAAGTCCACCTCCTGTTGGTAAAATTTAAATTTATCAGGATGAGAGTAAAGCTGTTTTCTTCATATAACTGTTAAGAAACAATTATTATGTGAAAAAATGCCCCTTCCACTGTATTATCACATAGGAGAACATCATCAACACATTTGAACTTTCTTAGAATGTCAACTCATGTCATCAAAGACCTGTGAAGCATGCCCTATCGGGATTCTACAATAATGGTATCTACCAAATGGTGATATGAAGGTAGTCAAATGCCAACATTCTTCATTTAATTCTAAATGGTGGAACCTGGATTAAGGATCTACCACAGTTTTGTATGACTATACCGGCACACTGGAGGCCATGTCAAATGAGGCAAAAGTGTGAAGTGTCTCTCTTTGGCAATGTTTTAGTTTCTTATAATCTACTGTTTTTCTAGGACTTCATTAGTTTTAACTACTACCACTATTTGCGTACACCAATCAGTTGCAGTTTCTGTAGGGACGAGGCAGATTATTCCCAATTTTACATCCTCATCTAGTTGCTTCTTAAACTTTGGTTCCCAATGCTTGGGAATCATATAGCACAGATATGAAACAGAATTAGGAAGAAGGTGGATGTGGTGCAGCTTTCCCTTCATTACCAGCAAGGGAATCCTCTTGGCATTGAATACAGTACCGGAAAAACGCTCTAAAATCCATTTTCCGAGCTTATGCACATTACTCTCCAGAGCGAAAAACGGCAACTCAAAGTCACAAATATTACCGCCATTCGTGACGTTATTAGCACTGATACAGTACAGTCGTTTTCTACTAACTTCAGTAATACCTCATGTTACAAAGGTTCTATATACGAAGAGATACAAAGATTTTTTTGCCTATTACGAAAAACCCCTCATGATACAAAATGAGATTCGCACAGCCGCCAAAAATTAATTTCAAAACTCACTCGCCACCATTGTCCTGTTCTCCCATTGGATATCTCCCTACCCTGATGCTAGTTACCGACGTAAGATCCTGCTCTCCTATTGGTCAACATTTCTCAAATCATGCATCTATGGATCAGCGTTCCTCGAACATTTCGTTTAGGAAGTGCTATCGTTCACACTGAATTCGTGTTGGTGATTTCACTACCGTACTTAAAGTTTTTGTGTTGCGTTATTCAACTCGTAATTGTTTAACCATGGGTCCCAAGAATGTTGCTGATGTTCAATGAAATAAGAGGAGAATGCTTTCTATGAAGACGAAGCTTGAGATAATCAACAAATATGATGTTGATATGCAGGTGAGTGTGATCACTAAGTAATATGGCTGAAATCCATCGATGGTAGGCACCATCCTTAAGAAGAAGGAAGCCATCAAAGCAGCAACACTGTCTAAGGGGGTGACTGTGTTTTCAAATAAGAGGAGCCACGCCCATGATGAGATGGAAAAACTTCTTCTCCTCTGGATTAAGGATAAGGAAATTGCTGGAGAAACGCTCTCCAAGATGATAATCTGCCACAAGGCCAGCATCATTTTCAGCAATCTCGCACACGGTCAGGCAGAAAGCGACACAGGAGAAGGGACATCACAGCAGGCACCCACAAAGTACAAGGCTTCATGTGGGTGGTTTGAGAAATTCAAGAGATGGACTGGCATTTATTCGGTGGTGCGACATGAGGAGGCTGCCAGTTCGGACACGAAAGTGGCCAAAGCCTTTGTTACAACATTCAACGAGTTGACTCTCCAGAAAGGCTACAGTTCATTTGCAAAGAAACTGGGCTTTTCTGGAAAAAAAAATGCCTCGTTGGACCTACATCACAGCAGAAGAGGATCTGTCCGGTCAAAAGCCTATGAAGAACAGGCTTACTCTGTGTAAACACCAGTTGTATTTGTAAGGTGCCACAAGGTGCTAGAGGAGAAGCTTCCGGTGATGTGGAGGGCTATTGCAAAAGCCTGGGTAACGAAACAGTTCTTCGTTAAGTGAGTAAACCTCTGTTTCAGTCCAACTATGAAAAAATATTAGGAAGAGAAGCATCTCCCTCTGAAATATCTCCTGATTTTGGACAATGCCCCTGCTCACCCTCCCCTCGAGGAAGATATCCTTCAGGTATATTCCTTTATTAAGATTCTGTACCTTCCACGTAACACCGCCCATCTCCTCCAGCCCATGGACCAGCAAGTGATTTCAAACTTCAAGAAGATCTATACGAAACATCTCTTCAGACATATCAAAATCACCAATATCACATACCTCATCCTGCGTGAATTTTGGAAGGAGCATTTCGATATTGTGATATGCCTCTGACTCATCGATCAAGCTTGAACTCTTCTGTTCCGTAACCTGAGGTTGAGGAACTTGTTTCACTTGGGAGGTCCTTGTGGCTGGTCGTCGATGAGGACGACATTAATGAGCTTCTCGAGCAGCACCACGAGGAGCTTACTACAGACAAACTGAAGGAGTTGGAGGCCGGGCAGCTGAGCGCTGTACAGGTACAGTTCTCTAGTGGCGAGGAAGAGAAGGACACTACGAAAACTACGACAACGGCAGAAATTAAGATGCTTTATCATTTTCATAAAATGGCAGATTTCATAGAAAAAAAAACACCCAGGAAAGGTTCACACAGGTCGTGTTTTGCTTAGTGTAATAACATTTGCTGAAGTCATTTCAAGAACTTTTTAAAAAACAGGCAGAAACAAGCTTCCTTAGATTGTTAATTTTTAAAAGATACCATTAGTAGGTCAAGGTAAAGGTCAAAGTGAAGTGGAAGAGAAAAAAAAATTATGAAATTTAGGAAGAAAAAAAAATCTAATTTTAACTTTTTGTAAAATTAAGTGTTAATGTTTTTTGCCAACTGTTAATGTGTTTCGTAAAGTAAAGTGTCAATGTTTTCAGCCATTTGTTGACGGGTTTCATAAAGTTAAGTGTTCAAGTTTTCTGGCCCTTGTTAATGTTTTCTGCCGTTTGTCCTTCTCTGCTGTCACTTTCGCTTTTGTACATCACCTCACTCGAAAGGCAAGGTTCCACATTTTTGTAAGTGAAAGGCAAGGTTCCACATTTTTATAGATTATTATTTTCCATTTCTTATTACATAATGTTTTAATAACTACTTCCTTTACAGGTATTAACGGTTAGGTTAGGTATATTAAATGTTTCAAATATATTTGGCTGTACAGTATTTCATTGTGGTTACAGCTTTATTATCAAATTTAATGTGGTATTTTCATAGGCTTTGTGATTTACACGTAAAACCTGACTCATCATACGAAAAAATTTTAATATGAAAGCCAGTCCGGAACAAATTAATTTCGTATCCTTAAGTATTACTGTTTATCTACTGCATTTCCATACATTTCATCGATAAATATATCCTAGAAACACCACTTATTACTACGACGTCTATAATTGAAGCCATACTTTTACCCAAAGTTATTGTAGCTCGTACACTACCTAGTACTCTCATTAGTTTTTTGGCCGTAAAATTAACTTTCGCATTCGAATGCCGTAACTTTTATTTTGAATCCTAACTGATGTAGCACTCTTTACCCCCTAATACAAACCTTAGCACCTGTATCAGCGATAGCACTGACATTTTCTTATAAAGGTACATTATATCTAATACCATGTCCCACTTTTTTCCAACATCATCTTGCTAAATAGCCCTTTATGCCACAGTTGTGGCAAAATATTGTACTTCACTTACATAACAACTAGATTTACTTTTATCATGAAAGTGCCCACAATTATCACACTTCTTACCTGACATAACATGCTTATTATCCCTTTGGCGGCGAAAGTTTGATTTAATTATAGAAACTTCACTACAGTACATTCTATTTCATCACTATTATTCGGCAGGGCAGTAATCCTTCAATTATCATAATCTTGGCGGAACTGACTCTTTGATTAATTTCACTAGTCCCACTATCCCTTTCAGCAGCCTCATCGATTTCTCACTTTTGTAATATTTGGGTGACATTTTTCATAGTCTTGAAGTATTTCTTATTGTAAGCCATAATTGTTCAATGCACTAACTAACCTGTGAGTTAGCATATAATCACTCATGTCAAATTGCCTAATAATGTTTTTAAGTATTGCGTTATTGAATAAACTCATTTCAGAAAATATACAGTACAGTACATGTATACAAGTGTACATAATAAGATAATGGTACACATAACACGAGTCAACGCCACAATTATACATACATATACTGAAACGCATGCAGTAAAAACAAAAAACTGTTGTTCCTACTAACAACACTCACTGATACTTTAGTATATATTACTGTAATATATGCACAGTACTATCTCTACTGTACATCTTAATTAGCTAAGGTAACCCTCATCAGTGTGTTTACTTATTTGACAGGGCGACTCGTGCCGTTTAAACTTACCGTAAACGAGCCTATATCTACATTACTACAGTACTATAATGTAAAGTATGGGATTTTATATAAAGTACAGTACAGTATTGTACAATAGTTAATATAACAATACCATTACAGTATTACACTTAACATAATAAAAGTTAAAAGAAAAAGTATCAGTACAACACCACTGACTGTTTACGTATAAAATTCTTCAGAGTAAGTCTGAAGCATGATGTAATTCTTTGAACCGTTGACTGTTTAGCGCATCAGGTAGCTTAATGTACGTATCACATTGGGTATGTACTGTATAGGCTTTTATATTACTTTGTTACATGACAACGTGATTCTGCACAAAAAGGACTCAAGCAAAAGATGCACAAAAAGGAGAGACTATACAAGACTGAGGCCGAGTGAGCGAGAGATGGGGTGTTATGTTATGTGGATAGGGAAATGTTGCGAATCATGCTAGGGGGCAAATAAGTGTCGTTAGTTTGAAGTCTTCGGGCCGCGAGAGTACTTATCAAGAAAGCGCAAATACATGATTTTTCATTTAATAGGCTATACACTTCTTTGTATTGTAACTGACCGAATCCACAAAGACAGAACCCGCGAATATCGAGCGCTGACTATATTGTGTCCCCTGAGCATGGAAGCCTCATAACTTAGGTAAAAAGGATGGTTTAGTTTATTTACCCATGAGCTGAACAAAGGTTCTATTCATACCAGTTAGTTCTAACATCCTAGTCCTTGGAGAGTCAATTCCTAATTGTTTGAGCTGTATTCTGAAAATGAACATTCTTGAAATATTGAAACTGAATTAGCCAGAATGCTCAGATTCTTAATAAGAGCCTAATCAACTGAAATAACAGTTTCTCTAATTATTTCAGTTTATTCAGTTTTTGTCTGCTTTTTACAAACTAACCTTTGTTCCCTAATACTTTTAGGACCTTTTTAAAATTTTAGGAGTCTTCAAAATGTATTTCTGGTTATAATGTTAATCATGAAAGCTTAAGATATGATTCCAATGTCCGTTACTGGTAACTAATTACGCAGCCTTGACATCCAGGAAAATCCTGCCTTTATGTCCTTCTCAATGTTGTACCTCAACTCCACTCTGAGGATTTCTACTGTGAATAGCCCTTTTATATCAGACTCCAATCAAGACTTGTCAAAATACTGTATGTTGTTCGGTAGGACCGGTTGGCCAAAACATTTGGCCAGGTAGGGGCTTGCCTATTTACAAGGAATACGGCCTCAGTAATGTATTTTTGGGGGGTAACCATATTCCCACAAAACTGGCCGCCAATGGGAACATGCTAACATATTCACATACTGTACACTTAAGTACCAAAGACGGGCGTCACAATGGTCCCAGGTAAAGGTACAGCTACCGGTCATTTGCTCTGTCTGTCAGAGCAAAGAAAAGGGCAATTCCAGCTGATGGGAGCAATACATGTAAAAGTGTTATTGGGGCTTAAAATACATCATGTAGCCTACCGTGACAATTTTATTTTGTTCATAACAATAATTGTATCATTCTAAAATTTTACTAAAATCTTTACATGGGGGAAAATGAGTGGAGCCTTTGTAGTTAGTGGGGGGGAGGGGGAGAGCAGGTCAGTTATTAAAATAAGCACAATATTCCTCCTGAGGAAAATAAGTGTTCCTAGTGAATTTATAGGTACTGTACTTTGAACTGTTCTGATGCAATTAATTGGGGGAACCCATATTTCTTAAAGCTTAGAAGTTGCTTATTCCAAGCTTTGAAAAAAAAAAAAAAAAAACTTAACCAGAGGGTCCCCACCTGTCTGGTCTCAAGCTGCTGAATCTCATCTTAATTTGTTGGACAGCTTCTTACTATCTTTGCAATTTCTTATTTCTGATCTAGATATTAATCTTTGCCACTGTCATTCAATTGGTTTGCTATGCATGTTGCATAAGATTTTTTATAATTCTGACCATCCTTTGCATTCATATAATCCCGGACAGTACCATCCTGTTTGTAATACTAGGTATACAGTTAACTCTAATGGTCATGCCTTCTTCATCATAGTACAGCATTCTATTAGTTTTTTTTTCTAGTTGTGACCAAGTTGTAGAATGATCTCCCTAATCAGGTAGTTAAATTGGTGTAACTTCAAAATTTCAAACTTGCCGTTAATGTTTTAGTGTTGAACAGGCTGACAAAAGTCTTTTTATAGTTTTATGAAAGATATATTTAATCTTATTAATGTTCATAAACTATATCATTTCAATTGTTCATTAATTCTCTTGTAGTTTATTTATTTTCTTATTACCTTTCCTCACTGGCTATTTTCTCGGTGCTAGTGTAGCTTCAAGCCTAGCAGGATATTCAGAATGTAACTTGTATCCTACTAAGAATTTAGGCAAGAAAAGGTAAAAAATATAAGTGGTGTAATTTTTCTTATCATTTAAAGAGTACTTCTTTAGGTTAGATTAGGTGAAAAATATATTTATATAAATTTCGGGGTACATTGAAAAGGGCGCAAATCCTCACACACCCCACCTAACCCAACATAGTATTTCCCAAGTCACAGACCTTGCTGCAGGACAAGCTCCAGGGACCCACCAACCCAGGTCACACTAACAAACAAGGGCAAATATTTGCAAAACGAAGAATGTCAACAAACAAATTAAAAATATCTCAGGAGCATAGGATGCCGATGTTTTGTGTAATTTTCCATGGAATTATCATGCAACCCAGAAAACAATGTTTAGAGAATAGAATGTTAGATTTACCATCATTTATTGATTCCCCAGTAAATTTAACTCCACCCAAAACCTGGGTAAATACATGTTACAATGGGTAGGTACATGAAGTATGGGTAGGCTATGATACAAGCTTCACTAGCATCAACTTTCCCCTGTTTGGCTTAGAGCATCCTGCTTTTCATAGATAACACTGTATTTCGTAAATCGTTAAACTATCTTCATATTATTGTATTTCAAACCAAGATGGACAACATTTACTCCATATAGAAAACTGATTGGACTAGTAATTTGAAAATGTTGTTAAAGACGGAAAAGTTTTCCCCGTCCGTAACTATAATAAAACCTAAAAAATTCCTTCCAAATTCATATAATTTTACTTGCTGAGCGATGAGCTAGACTAAAAAGATTCCACAACTTCGGCATCGTACAAATAGCTACATATTAGCTAGGCTTATCTATACATAATTTGGACAAAAACTTAATATAAATTAACACACATACCTCTAACTGGTTGTTCTAATAGGTCGTTGCCCTAATCTTGTCCTGCTGTACATACAATTGCAATCGTTGCCCAAGGTAGGCCTAGGGCCCTAGACGAGTTCCGATGTCATAATTTGGTTATAGTAATAAATATCAATAAAATCACAGTTTTAGCACTTCACAACACGTAAAGGAGAGTTACTCTACTAATAATGGCAACTGGTTATTGTCCTGTCTCAAAAAAAAAGAAAAAACACACAATATGGCGAGTAACATTCAACCACAACTGTCAACATTAGGAACTCCCGTCCCGAAGTGTGAAGATCCATAACATGAAATTCACGTATGTATTTTACAGTCTTGACAAAGGATACATTTTGCTTTAAAATATATTGTCCTTAAATATGAGCATACAGAATATAATCGTGTATATACCAAAAAGGGCCAGGCAATCTATTTTTTGTTTCTTTTCTTTTAGGTTTCCGGTAAATTTATTCAAAAGAAATTAACCAGCCATTTTCGAATTCCTGCTTATTTTCATAAGTGACATCAGAGTCACATATGTCTCCTGGAAGGTAAATATATAGTATCTGTGACAGAATAAATAATTTATTTGCTGGCGGCTATTTTGCCCTTTTTGGCATGTATAACTGTGCCAGTGAGGGGATTTCACAGTAGCACCAAGAAAACGATTGTTTGATTACGAATAGTTTAAAAGGGTCGGCCATAATCAAGATGATAGTAAGCGGAAACAGATGCTAAAAAAGGGAGCGTTAGCCATAGGCTGTCTGTAGAACTGCAAAAACAATTTACGGGAAGTAATAAAATAAAGATTATGCATCTACACCAAACACTGCATGAGTATTGTGGACCCCATGTGGGACCAGGCGCACGCGCAGAACCATGTTTTTCGAGATTCCGAGGGTTATTTGAATTTTATTTCATTTTTTCCCACAAGTTAGGCTCGGGTCACACATCTGCAACTAAGCTCTGCAACTCGCTGCGATGTTAAGAAATCAAAGAAATGATGGAAAGTCTAGCAATTGTTTTGCTGCTTTAAGTCGCAATAACCTGTTGCAAGCTTTCTGCTAGATTCCTGCTTGCTTATTCTAGGACCTGGCCGAGTTAAACAGGAGTCTTCTCCTACTGCACTCAGCATAGGGTTAAGCCTGCGGATAATCGCGACCAAATGCGGATTCCTGTGAGATTCATTACAATGGCTTTAGGGTGTCGCTCGATTACCTCGACTGGGCAGCGAGTGCACAACGATTGGGCAAGGTAAGGAGATAAGAGTAAAAGAGACTCTAGCTATGGGCAAGCAGCTCTTCTAGGAGGACATTCCAAAATCAAACCATTGTTCTCTAGTCTCGGGTAACGCCATAGCCTCTGTACCATGATCTTCCACTGTCTTGGGTTAGAGTTCTCTTGTTTGAGGGTACACCCAGGCACACAATTTCTATCTTATTTCTCTTCCTCTTGTTCTGTTATAGTTTTTATAGTTTATGTAGGAAATGTGTATTTTAATATCGCTGTTCTTAAAATATCTTATTTTCCTTGTTTCCTTTCCTCACTAGGCTATTATCTCTGTTGGATTGAATTGAATTGAATATAGGATTTAGTAGTTATCTCTGTTGGAGCCCACGAGGTTATAGCATCCTGCTTTCCCAACTAGGGTTGTAGCTTAGCAAGTAATAATAATATGAAGGGAGGTTTCTGACCTGGCATCAATGCAATGCCATAGAGCGCGTTGACTGATATTTAGCAATATATCTAGTGTTCGAATGCTTAAAGAAATAAAAACGGATCTCTAACTTGGTATCATTTATTAACATTTATTCATTCCCACAAAACTTCAAAGTTATTTGGCTTAAACGTGATATTCAACATTTTTATTTATATGGATTTCATATTTTATTAATGTTTTTTTACTGACCATGCATAGCAATGCTTTTAAATTATTCATACTATTTATTTTCTATTTAAGTCATTCATAATGATATAACATTTTATTTATTTACGTTTGTTTTAGTAATGCTTCGTATACATTTCATCGTTTCACTTGAGTTGGGGTTGTTCGGAATTCTTTTGGTGTGAAAAATAAGTAGTTATATTTTCATTGCTATTTTGTATTACCTTCAAAAGGGTCTACAAAACTTTCAGACCTCTCTCTCTCTCTCTTTCTCTCCCTCTCTCTCTATGGTACTATTTTGAATACATCTGTTCCTCCCGGCAGCAAATTATGTACCTAAAGTATTTCTTAGCTGACCGTTATGAGTCGCACCTAAAGCAAGAATGAGAAGAAAACAGGCTGGTGTGTGTATCTCGGCCATAACACTGTTGTAGTAGGTAGTAGTTTTACCAAGGCACCAGCCACCCATTAAGATACTACTGCTAGTGTCATTAGGTCCTTTGAATGCCACAGCATTGGATCCCTTTCTGGTTACAGATTTTTTTTCCTTTGCTTACACAGACACCAAATTATAATCTGGTCTATTCTTTCCACATTTCTCCTCCGATCTCATACACCTGACATCACTAATATAAAGTTATTCTTCACTTGAGGAGTTGACTACTGTATTGCAATTGTTCAGTGGCAACTTTCCACTCAGCAAGGGTAGGAGAGACTTGAAGCAGCTCTTCTAGGACACTCCAAGGCCAAACCTTTGTTGTATATTCTTGGGTAGTACCATAGCCTCTGTACTACTGTCTTCCATTATCTTTGGTTAAAGTTCTCTTGCTTGAGGGTACACTCAGGCAGTCTATTCAATTTGTTTCCATATTTCCTGATTTCAGTTCATAATGCTTATGGTGAGCATGTATTCTCACTAATTACAATTGAGTGAAAAGCAGATAGCTTTCGTAGAAGATGGAACCTTAACTTTGTGTAAAGAATTTTATAGCCCGTTGAGATACTACCACTAGAGAGTTATGGGGTCCTTTGACTGGCCAGACAGTACTACATAGGACCCTTCTCTCTGGTTACGGTTCTTTCCCTTTGCCCACAAAGACACCGAATAGTCTGGCCTATTCTTTACAGATTCTCCTCTGTCCGCATACACCTGACAACACTGAGATTGCCAAAATATTCGTCTTCACCCAAGGGGTTAACTACTGCACTGTAATTGTTCAGTGGCTACTTTCCTCTTGGTAAGGGTAGAAGAGACTCTTCAGCTATGGTAAGCAGCTCTTCTAGGACACTCCAAAATCAAACCATTGTTCTCTAGTCTTGGGCAGTGCCATAACCTCTGTACCATGGTCTTCCACTGTCTTGGGTTAGAGTTCTCGTGCTTGAGGGTACACTCGGGCACACTTCTATCTAGTTTCCCTTCCTCTTGTTTTTTAGTTTTTTTTATAGTTTTTAGAGGAAATATTTTTTTTTTAATGTTACTATACTTAAAAATATTTTACTTTTCTTTATTTCCTTTCCTCACTGGGCTATTTTCCCTGTTGGGGCCCCTGGGCTTATTGCATCCTGCTTTTCCAACTAGGGTTGTAGCTTAGCGTTTAATAATAATAATAATGCCCGAAAGCATCACCCTATTGAGAAAAGCAAAATAATAACAGAAATATAATTAAAGAGTAATGATTTGATTTCAATTTCCATCCGTGACTTATATTCATTGTTAATCACATGCTCCAAATGAAAAGAAAGATAGTTTAGTTCCAGTATTGTTTGTATTAATTTTCCAAATTATTTCACTTTTATTTTCTTTATAACAAACTAAAATTCTTGCTCTACGTTTTTCACTTACAAGAACACCAAATGTATTATAATTCACTACCCTTCAATGTCTAGAAAATAAATTGTCCTATACTGTACATTAAAAACAATTGGATCTCGTTTATCAGCCAGTATTCGTTCTCAAAAGCTTGAAACTGACAGATTGCTTCTTCTGACCCCTGTTTAGTAACAGCAAGCCTGGCTTCTTCCAATCTAGCCTGCAGGTCTGTCCGGGTGAAACATCATAGCAAGGAACGTACATATAGTTTCATATTGCTTATTCCTGCTCGAAGGCATAGAGTTCAGTAGGAGTAGGTGGAAGATGAACCCACAAGTGGATGGCGTTATCAAAGTTATTGTGGCTCTAGCCTTTTTGCTAACAATTCAGGGCATGTGGCAGATAGAATATAGCGTGATGTTCTAGCCATTTTATTGACCTGTTTTTTACTTGCAGATGTGGGCCAATGACTACCCTATGTTGGCATGGTACATTCTCTCTTACCAGGCCTGATGGCTCAGGAAGTGATAGTAATGATATGAGCCACCAGAGGAACAATTGGCATGTAAGTTGCCACTGATGTTTTCAGTAGAAAAAGAAAGAAAAGAATTCACAATAAATACTTACATTGAGCCAGCAACAACCACAATGAAACATTCCCCTTTTCGCACTGCAGCATGGCACTGTATACATCGTTGGTAGTTGGCCAAGTATTGTCTACCTACCCCTTGTTATGATTCACCCTTGTGGTAAAACATGACTCCCAGGAGACTGATGATCCGGAAGCACACCATGTCCACAGATACCTTCCTCCAACACACCTTCCTTGTGATCTTATATTGGAATACCATGTGGACAAGTCACCACATTGCTGTTTCAGAGACTATTTCCTGTGCCAAATTATCAAGATCCAGATGATATGTAAGATATTCAATAAAACCTATGCTATAACAGGCTTTAAATGGATAATTGGTATTTATTCAAGCAATTAAATTGTGAAGGTTACTCTATTGGTTTTGAAAACCAGCAATTCTTTAAGATTTAGTCCTGTATAAAAAGTTATCGGTATTACTGAAAACCATCCAAAACAGGTATAATAAATTCTGTTCAAAGATTAAAGGTGCTGAATATATTTATGGAAATTCTCAACATCATAAAATAGTGATAATGAAAAAAAAATAAGTTATCATTACTTCAAATCTAAAAATATTCTTTAGACAAATAAATCACATAATTCATTGAAAAATAAACTGTCACAGTAACTTCAACCACCTTCAAAGTAACACCAACAAAAACCATCAATGAAACTCATTTACATGCAATCTCATATCTACAGAGATCAAATTACTCCTTGAATTGGGCTGACACAAACTGTGATTCTTTATTACCCTGACATACACTCTTCTACTGCACTCTTATACAAAATAGAGGAAAAAGGAACCTGAGCAGCTCCTGGAGCTTGATTTCCATTTGTTCCAATGCTACTCTTAATTCAAATATTTACCTTTGCTTTATGCTTATAAAGAATAGCTTCACCAGACTACTGCAAAATGCACTACTAAACAATTACTGTAGTGCAAGAAAATGATTGCATATGGAACATGGATGAGCAAGATTTTTCTCTAGTTAAAGAGTAATGAAATTGTATATCGATCAAAATAGTCTCAAGTTTTCCTTAAAATTAGCAAATACCAAATACATGACAACCAATAACCTGTCTAATTTAACATTGTAATCACACAGGTAAACACCTTATGTCAACAGTAAAGTTATCTTGGAGTTGATAATCTTCATGATCAATAATAACCTAAAATTTATAAATCAACAAAGTACTGTATAGCACTGTGGATAGCAATTACAATAAACTTTCTTCATATTCAATCCTTTTTCCTAAAGTAACTTAATTACAAACAGTAAAACAAAGATCCTTCCACAATCATAGTTAAAATGTTAATAAAATGGCTAAATTTTACAAATGTGTTAACTATAGTCCATTTCTTTTAGCGATGCATATTTGCACCGACTCGCGGCAGTGCCCTTTTAGCTCGGAAGTTTCCGGATCGCTGATTGGTTAGAATTATCTTGTCCAACCAATCAGCGATCAGGAAACTTTTCCGAGCTAAAAGGGCACCGCTCCGAGTCGGTGCAAATATGCATCGCTAAAAGAAATGGACTATAGGGTAATCCACTGTATCTCCTTACAAAACCACTTTAAATAATTAGCCGCCTCCACAAATTCTCCAACTTATACCTAAATTTGATAGGTTAGGGATTAACATTTCAGGTACAAACATATTCTGAAAGTAAGGACTAACACTGTACTTGTTTTGAAATAATAATCATCCTACAATACCAATTTAAATACAGTACTTCCCTGGTAATTCATGTCAAGTTGAAAAACATTACTTGACCATTACACAAAGTTTATATAAAACTTACAGCTGATCCCATAACAGAACTGATATAATTATCTTAACAGTGGTAATATTTCATCCTTTTCCATTTTTTATGACAGACATTTATTCAAGCGACTGAAATAAAAATGTTAACAGTTCAATATTTGTTTCTTTCTATTCTAATGCTTATAGTGCTTGTTACAGCAGCAATTTAAATTTTGGATTTATAACAATATATCAGCCTGATGTTTAAACATACTACAGTGAATGAGAACTTAAGTGTTAAGACACACTATTTCGTTCTTATTAATTTAGCCAGACTACGGGGATAAAATACCTTAGCTTTCTCATTGAGGTACAGAATTGACATCTATATTGGAATGAAACAACGACCACCAATATAGGTCACCTAAAATTCATTCCACTTCAGTATACTGTAATTCCACAACTGACCACTATGTTGAAAGGGAAAAGTTGGCTTGAGACAGAAAATTCTGACACTTCCTGAAAAGCTTAGGATTCAGTGTTATGATAATACCTATATTTCATGACCAATCAGAATTTATCCTTCAACAGTTTCTTTAGACTAAGTTTCAAGCTAAGCACTCGTGTATCTTATCCACAGGTTTTAGCCCTACTTCTATAGTTTACAGTATATGATCACTTAACATGTATTAACATTTGTTACTCTTCATTCACTTGAAAGTTTGTAGTTTTAGTAGGCAAGAAAGTCCTACATGTTCTAAAAAATAAGGAGTGTACCTTGAAGATACAAAATATCTTCCACTATCATAAAGTCTGCCAAATGACTGAAGCTCTTTAACTAATACTATAACCACTAAAAAATTGTATTATTATTTACCACAATCTAGAAGTATTCTAGTCTACAGCAGCACAATACAGTTCTACAATATAAACTTTCTTGGTAACAGTAATCCCCAAGGAATGAATAAAATATCTACAACACTGACATTCAATATCATACCTTAAGCAGACACATACTCAACTCCAAACAGTTGAAAACTACAAAGTATCTTCATTCACACTACAATCTTTTTATCAAAATAGAATAAGAACATAACTAAAAGAAAACCTTATTTGAACTTTCAAAATCCACAGAACAATTTCATACGAACTCCTGCTGAAAGATATCTAAGAATTTCCTTAAACATTGAAGAACACTGATAACTTTTAAGATCCACATTACAATAATGACAAAATAAAATCGCAACAAAATCCGAAATATTTCAGCAGCAAACTAATTTATTGCTGACAACATATAAGAGCATTTTTCCCCAAAAGGGAAACTACATTTTAAATTGGAATAAATGTTCTGCTGTCTTTAAACCTAATATCTTGAGTCAATAAAATTATGGACCTTTACAGGGTAATAGCTTCTCGTCACAACAATTCTCTCCTGCAGTCACGACATCTCACATTATGTATACGTGAGAGCACAGTACAAAAAGGAAAAAAATAAGAATGAGTGTGTTTCTGGTACAGTATATAGAGCCATTTTCCCTTTTTCAAGTGTAGTAAGATTGAACTACAAACAATTACAATATCATTTCTCTCAGGAGGAACAACAGATAGAGTTAAGTTACCCTGAATAAAAACAGACACAACAATGTCTGAATATCAAAGGTAGCAATCGAGATGGATTCGCATTCTCTTTCATTTGCATATGTGATAAAAATATTACAAAATGAGGATATGGCATATGGAAACCTCCTACATCTCTGGAACACATAGTAAGAAAGATATTTTCTCCCAGCAAAAATAATGACAGCTAAAGCTTTATAGCTTGTAAGAGAAGTGCATTATAACATACAAGTGCATCATAACACCTATCTGTTCCTTAAATTGAAAAACTTGTTTTATCATTATTTTGGCAACTAATAAGATCTTTCATTACCAGTTAATTTTAATGCGTGCATATGGTTTGTTCGATGTTGAAAAACTGGAGACTTGAGTCAAGTCAGTTAAACAAAAGAAAAAAGTCTAATAAACTAGACTTGTGCTAACAAGGGCTACTAACTTATGGAACAGCCCATAAAACACCAAATATCAGTATGACCTATTTACAAATTTTTTTTTCTATTCAATTACGTGGAAAAAATAATATTGTAAGCATGCAGGCAAGAACAAGGCACCATTTATTAAGAAAGGGAATAATTTTATGAAACACAGATTAAACCCAGTGTCTTGTCCCACCTGTTACAGCATCATACCTTCCGATAAATTCAGAGAATCCTCTTGCAACTAAATATGAAGATAGTGATCAACTAGCTATCACAAAATCCTATAACATAACCATAGCTAAATTTCTATATATTCTGGCACAGTACAATGTATCCTATTGTCTGGGTATATTACCAAACACCTTTTCAAAAAGGCATTATCAGTTGGGAAAGTCACAACAAACAATCTTGGCACAACTGTAAGTATAATGATGCTATGTTGAATTCTAACGGTGCAATACAGTCCGTCAAATTACTGCATTGAAGCCAAATTACATTTTTAAAACTGATTGGGAAAAAAGCACCAAATATTTAAGAAAAATAAGTGATTTTGTACCCTAACTATAGTCCATTTCTTTTAGCGATGCATATTTGCACCGACTCGCGGAGGTGCCCTTCTAGCTCGGAAAAGTTTCCTGATCGCTGATTGGTTAGAATTATCTTGGCCAACCAATCAGCGATCCGGAAACTTTTCCGAGCTAAAAGGGCACTGCTGCGAGTCGGTGCAAATATGCATCGCTAAAAGAAATGGACTATAGATTGAATACACAAGAAAATAAACTTTACCTACATATCAAAATACCATCACCAACCACCTTACAAGGCTTTGAAAACAAATCTGACTAGTGCCAAAGGACATTTCAGCTTTCTAAGCTTATTTCTCTTTACTAACGTAGCAGTGACAAAACTACACCCAAGCTCAGTGCTTTATGACAAATTACTAGACATTTGCTCTGAAATATTAAAAATATCTCCTTTTCCTTACATTTTTTTTTTTCATAAATATACAGTAGTTACTTTGATTATATTTTGCCCTACTAGTTTGGCACAAGTAAATGTTAAAAGGTTGTTAGAACTATGATGCACAGAATAATCTATAAAAGATAATTTCAATATATCTCTCTTAAATCTGAAATAAAATACATGGATTATATAACATACCTGAAATTATACTACTTATCTAGAGACACTAAGTTCATTCTTTACTAAAGTTTACTAATGAAGTGAAATTTAAAATTGTGATATTTTTTACATCAATAGACATTGCCCAAGCATAAACTAATGTCTAATGGAAAGCAGCTGAGGAAAGCTTCTGGTATATATGTCAATGCTCACAAACTGATCACTAGCTCAAAACAAAAAAAAAGCAATCCTATTCTGTGTTAAGTATGGGGAGGAATTAATCCCATGCAGTTTTCAAATATTACAGTACAGCATGTGCAAAACCAACTAGTACTGAGAGTCTATGTGAAGGATTTTAAAAAGCGACCCCAGAACACTATGAATATTCTAAGATATTTCCTATCACAAAAACTTTAATGATGTTAATATATCAGTTCAAAATAGGAGGCACTTTTTACTATGGTTAAAAATGGAACTTTCCCAGTAAAATAAATCCTTACAATTGAAATCTTTTCAGAGATTTAAAATATCGTCCAATAAGCAGATACTTATTCATCGCTCAAAATATGTTAAATTCTTCGATTCTGCTGCAAAAAATGAGCTCTGAATAGGTATGAAAAATGTTATCAAAATCAATCCTTTTCCAAAATCACAGCTTAACTTTAAACTCCTTTCAAACATAGTAATGGTAATACCAAAATAATGTGATTTATCTTGCATGTAAAAATATGAGGCAGTAGAGTATGAGGTTTAAATCTTGCAGAACCCATGACTTTATTGACAAGCCATCTTGAATCATCTCACTCCACAATTCTGGGCAATGATTCTTAATATTTGACTACTCCTGGCATTAACTTCAATTCTAGCTTTCTTGTTTTCATCAAATAAAAAACAAACCTGAAAGTCTGATATTACTGTATTATTAGGGAATACAACCATATTACAAAGTAAAAATATTTGGATCTCTTATTAACGTAACTGCAATTCTTTAAATCATTACCCCAATAGTTTAACCTGCCCACAAAGTTTTTCATAAATGTATTCAATCTTATTCACCGTATTACAACTTGAAAATTTTACATTTGCATAAATGAAATTCTTAATAATTCTGACAAAACTTCCCGCATTATTTTTTTCCTGAGTTGCAAATTTGCTGTTGATCAATTTCAGAAAGGTACAAATTTCAACTGTTAGCATTTACTTTTCCCTTTTTGCAGACAAATTAGTGTGGGTAATTTAAGGATAAGATAAAATTAAAGATTTAATTTCTTGGTATGGAAAATTCAAAAAATATCTTAATAGGCTTGACATCCTTTAATCTACTATTTTATCACCAAATTAAAAAAATATTTAAATAGGCTTGACATCCTTTAATCTAACGTATTATCACCAAATTCAAATTTTTTTTTTTAATAGGCTTGACATTCTTTAATCTACTGTATTATCACCAGATTTATTATTCCATTTTGACATTTAATAGTTGGGATGGATTTTGAGGATGTTAGTTAATCACTTGATGCAAATCATAATAGTTATTACTTAGTCATCTCCATTCTTGCAAAAAGAGCGAGATTTTTTTTTCCTTTTACAATTTATACCAAATTCATGAGGCCTTAATTTGCAATCATTCCTAAGACTAGAAATGAAAACATTCAAGCCTTGAAACTTATGAGCTTTGTTACTGCCACTAATGAATATTTTTCTATTGTTTGGATGTCTGGCACTGCTAATTTCCTTTTTATTAAGTACAGCATACATAATTATATTTCCTCTCCTTCACTTATTCATCAAATTTACCTGTACTATACTGTGCATTTTATGCTGAAGAAGCTGATCAAGGTGCTTGACAATTTGCCTTGTTCCTGAAGTATTATTCACAATAATAATAAACTTCATCACCATCAGTATCACTATGATACCCGTCACTAAAACAGGCTTTAAATAAAAAATTTTAACCTCCATGAGATAGAATCAGTGATCCTATAGAACAAATAAACAATTTCCTCTTGCACACTGAAAATAAGGAAAGAAAAAGAGCTACAAACAGATCTCCGAAATAATAACACAGAAACCATTTTTAACTGTTCAAAGGTTTAAATAAATCTCAAATGGATCCTTTAAACTTAGTGAGTGCCCTGTTTGCTATCACGCCTTTACAACAAATGAATTACGTACTAGAATTCAAAATCATGTTTAAAGGTATTTTCAACCAATAAAACTTAGCAATATCCAAAATCAATTCACACAGCCTTAATTAACAAAAATTACATCTCCTTCCCTTAGATCTTTACTCAATAATGCTCTACTGATAAAGCCATACATAAAGGAATTATCATAATAAAGCAACCGGTAATAATGCAATGGAAAAACACCACCGCAACCAGTTGGAATGTCCTCTCAAATGAACTGGGCAACTGGCCACACAGTCAACTAAATCTAACCTGCACCACCGATATGCCCTTAAACATTTATGTTTATTAACGATTTCTCCAAAAATTCAACTCTTGAAAATATTCAAGCTATGAATGTCCAGATATAAAATTTATATTCTTACTGTTAAGAGGGTATTTAACAACTAACCCTGGATAGCTTAAAAAACTAAAAAAAAAAAAAAAATAATTTTAATAGTAAAATTCATTTCTCTACTCATCTGATTTTCATATTACTTCTCTCTCAAATCTCTGTTATATAGTATCAACGTTTACCTCTAAAACATTTCTCATTTTCTTTATTTCAATAAACTTAAGACAATTTGTCTTTTAGTTTTAAAATCTAAACTATTCCACATCTTAACACTAGTTATGAGGGGAGGAGGGTGGGAATAGATAGTTATAACAAATTTTATGATCTAAAATGTTTATTTCTGTGAACATCTCCCGATGTCCATACTGATAACTTCGACACTGATGGAGGTGGGTTGCCAGTGAAGGAAAGAGATTGGTCATTTATAGTTCCCAAATAACAAAATTAATACCATAGAATCACTTGGAAACAAATTTTTCAAAAGAAGTCAGGGTCCCTAAAAGTCTCACCCACATCCAAACTGACAGACTTCATTAATTAGAACTTTTTCAGCAATAAAACGGAATCCTCTTTTCCGAAAAAAAGCTGTCATTACCATTCGCAAACAGTCATCAGAGTTGGAACTTGAAGAGATTTCTTCAAATTGACTAGGATCCGAACTGTTAAAGTAACCTGAAAAACCACATTTGTTGAACCTGAATACTTCCAAACATATTAAAATATAGCCAATCATCCACGTACAGTATAAAAGAATGCAGATATTCAGAATCCTTAGTCATTTAGAAAGCGGGGAAACCATCATCTTCAAGATCACCTCAGGGGCCAGCCTAAGATCAAAACACATGCATTTGAATTGTTAAACCCAATAGCCGTTGATGAAATGAAGGCATTTCCTGAAATTTAGATGAACAGAGATGTGAAAATATGTATCTTTAAGATCTACTGAAACTTTCCTATCTTCTTTCTTTATGGCCCCAGAAATGTTAAGGGTGTTTCTATTGAAAACTTAAGAACTTTAAACTAGTTGAGGTTTGAAACATCATAAACTGGTCTCCCACCCCCAACAATTTGGGGAATTGAAATAATCTATTGCAAAAACACAAAGAAGAGTTCAAGACCTCTTCTCTTCTATCACATCTTTCTCCAAAAGTTTTGCAATTTCTATATTCAAAATCTGTACCTCTGGTGTATTTGATGGATAACTCAGACAAGGAATTAAATTCTTGGATATGGGAAGATTTGAAGATAGAAGAATTTGGTAACCACCTATTCCTCCGTTTCTTAACAACCTTTCAGTTTGGAAGGATTTTTCAAGATATTAAATAATGTTCATCTCGTTTACTTAATTTGCTTACATTGCATGAGAACCTTTGCATATTGTTTTTCAAGCAAATTGTTTTGGCAGTTGAGTTACTAGCCCTACACTAACACCACTAGAGCAAACCCGTGATGAGAGTGAGCATGTAAGCGAACGATATGTACTGCCATCTGAAAAATGATTAGTTTCTGCTGAAACTTAACATACATTTAATCATAAGGGAATCATATGACGTCACTTCAGCGAGTGGTGGAATATCAGGATCCAGAGTACTAACTCAGTCTTCTGCCTCGCAATCTAGCAGTCTAAAAGAGTGGTTTGGATTGCTAGAAGGTGAGGCAATTGACTGTTATACGCTGTGTACGATCAGAACCCTTACTAAATGGTGTATTAGAACTACTAGACAATTTGAGAAGTTCAGCAAGTGTTTGAAACAGGGATGGTTAGTTCAGAATTATTGCCTTCAACCAAAGACTCACGGGCCTTTAAAAAAACAAAACAAAGGTAGACTGGTCAGAAGCTGAAGCGGAGTTAATGTATGGTGTGGCATAATCAACTAGCCTATTTTTCTCTGGATTCTCCCAAAAACAAAAACAAAAATTTCCTTTTACACTTTGAACTTTTATATTGGTCAGTCATCTTAGAAACCCTTTTCCAAAAGAGAAACAGAGAGGCCTTTTCACTCCTCACTACTATTTTCTAAATCACAAAACTGGTCCTGCCAAGAGATCATGCAGACCATGTTCTCCCAAAACACATTCCCTTGAACAATCTATGAAGTAATTACTAACAAAACCAGGATAAAACCTCTCCAAAAGCATGAAAAATCTAAACCACACAATCTGGAGTAAGGGCCCTGCCAGTCAAACAGAGAATGAAATAAGAGACTGAAAGACAAAGACAGTATGGCTTGCCCTAGCCTATATTATTGTCATTAGCTGCTAGATTGATCCATTACTTTACTAGAGGCCTAAGTCTATTGGAAGTAAAGAAAACAGGGATGCTTGTAGTTTTGGGGTAACCATCGATATAACTAAGCTTCGAGAGAGAAATAGTAAGGGATATCACATCAGGGGAGATTCATACAATTAATTATTTTCCCCAAAGAGTTTCAGATTGACAGTAAAAACATGCCCAAACATGAAACTACAGTTATGTACAGAGTATAATTTGTCCAATCTACAATTAGCAGGGGTATGCTGCATCACCAAGCAAATAATCAAACAATATAAATCTTGCTATTTTACCCCAATTGCATAAACAGTAAAATCTTCCCATTACTAGTACAGTATAACTATACACTGCATGTGGTGCATACAAGTTCCATTCCGTTAAACAATCCCAGGCTTAAATTGAAAGCTGAACAAGATTTTTCATACTCAGCGTGTATGCAGATACAAGGGTACTAAGACATATTCTTTAAAACGTAAATAACAATGGTGATTTGCAGATCCTTCGGTGATTCTCTGAATGAAATCCAAAACTGCCAGAGAGGCCTCTTGAACACATTATGGTACAGGAACAGGGTTGGGGGCAGTATTGTCTGTATTCATAGTCTTGGCCTTGAAGAACTGAGTTTCTTTGTACAAGAACCACAAGTTACTCCCCCATAAGAATAAATTCAGGAAACCCAAAATCTGAAAATAGAAAGTTGTACATTGAGTTTTATAACACCATACTAATTTTACAATATAAACCAGTTTAAAAATATGCCCAAATTCCTGATCTTGAAATGTTCCCTAAATCAATAATCTTTTGTTAAGTAACTGGAGAATAACCATGAGGTGCATAAGCCACCAGTACAGTTAGAGACCCATAGCAATCACATTCCTGCTTCTCATGTAATTCTCAATTTATTCGGTGTTTGTATATGCCTCTAGTGTAACCCACAAAAGCAAAATCAACATATACATCTCTGGCTTCAGTAACCACACTAACAGTAAACCCTGCTCCTCAGACTGAGACTCTGCAATAT
>NC_090750.1:73988163-74033163 GCF_036898095.1 Palaemon carinicauda
AGCTGGATATACAGTATCTATGTATAACCTTCGTCCAGATAGATTTTTGAGATTTAGGTTATTATAATAAAAGGCTCCTCAGCATTAATATAAAATAGCTCTTAGTTTTTTAAAGCACAGTAAATAAGTTCATACATAAATATTCACCATAAATTCAATAGCTTAAGTTCATACATAAATATTCATCATAAATTCAATAGCTTAAGTTCATAAATAAATATTCACCATAAATTCTATAGCTTGTTAGGTCTCCTTTCCCAGAACCAAAACAAGGGGTGGTGCCCAATATTCCTACAATATTGTAATTCTTGGGGCTATCTACTTAGCTGTAGGTTAACGGGATCGAAACCTGATCTATTCATTCCTATTTAAACAAATTGGGCAACATCCTGATGAGCTGTAAAATTCTTTTCTATGAGGGCCAATACAAAGGAGAGAACTTCAAGCATGCAGTATTCCACTTAATTATCCTATATTTAAATATTTTCTTTTGTTTACACCCACAATTGGTTAAAAAGAATGAACTATTCATGAACAAGGTTAGACAATTGATTGCTTCAAGTGAGATAAGGTTATAACACTAAATAGGAACTGAATGATAAACTTCTTGCATTGTAGTGACTAGAGGGCTGTGACCTCTTTGGAAAAGAAAGTTGGTGATGTGTAAGAGAATAGATTTTAATGCTCTGTGGAGGATTTAAGTGTTATTTAGACAAGACCAAACATAGGGGAAAAGTTCCTAACTGTCTTGTGGATTTAGGATCCTTCTTTTTCCAAAAATGCTGTAATTTGTTAAAATTTTAGTCAGAGGCTCACAGACAATACAAATCAAATTAAAATCCTAAAGGATTTTAGAAGTGCAGCTAAATCTCTTAATTTCTGTAAGAATTTCTTTTTAAAGTCTTAGCAGCAAGCTCAATGGTATACCAAGTTGGTTTTTGCTATGCATTATTTTGGAAAAACATGGTTTTATTATCAGGATTGTTGAGATTTGGTTATTGTGGTGGATGTTGGAGATGTAGTTTAAATGAGAATTTAATTTTGTGTAAATCTAATCAAGTTATAGCATTAATTACATTCTTTTTAAAATATACGGTGTTGGGTAATTTATAAGTGTATAATTTAATAGTACTGTTTTATTTGGTTCTCAATCTGGAGGCTCGAGTTATATATTTATTTGATACTATGACAGAAGGAGAGTTAATTACTAGACAAGTTCATTAGTTTAAGGCTTTACATTTCCTATCTCTTTCTTTAACTGACACCCCTCCATCAGTGTGTGGGCATAGGGAGTTTCGTACAAATGAATGAAATTTCAATAACATTAATTATTTTTAAACCCCTAATATTCATATACTGTACACGTCCACACTAATCCCCACTGGCACGTGATGTCAAGCAATAGGGGTTTAGGTTTGATTTGAAGACTGAAAAGCCAAAAAGGCTCTGGCATACCCAAGCCAAGCTTATTGCCATTAACCGCTAGATTATCTCAATGCTGTACTAGAAGCCCAGGTCTACTGAAAGGAAAAGAAAACAGGAAATTCTAATCTTTAGGGTATATGTCAATATAAAACAAAACCTTTGAGAGGGAGGCAATATGAAACTATATTTAAATTTCATTTCATTTAAACAATTACAGAAGCTTAATCTAATAAAAAAAGTTAAAGGAAAAAAAATTATTAACAAGTTGTTGTATCTTAATTTTAATTCTAGTATTTTTAACTGAACTATGAACTGATTAGTGTCATGATACTAATGATAACACAATTTTTGAATTGAAGTTAAAAATAATAAACTTTACTGTTAACTTTTGTAAACTCTTTATAATAAAGTAATTTGTCATTAATCTAAATACTCTTATTTTCCTTCGTTTTTGTATCTTGAAGTAATTAGTAACTGCCACTTAGTGCCCAAAACCTTCTAGGCAAGATATACAAACAAAAAACAAAATCTTCATAAATTTAACTATTATTTTAATACGTACTTGCCTGAAATTCTCACGCTATAAGTTCTTTGTAAGTCAGCCCTTGGAAAACAAATTAAAAAGTGGAAATTTCCCCTTAATAGTACAATAACCCAGTCAACTCTGGAAACAACAGACACCAGCACAGTCACCAAACATTACCATTAATATGTGGGAGCCATTATTTTTAGCCATTACCACAAAAACTTTAATAAAAGAAAACTAATCTAGGTAAATAATCTTGAAATATGTAGATTATGTACTTATGATACCTAATGGAAAGGAAAATTACTTCTAAAGACCTATACTTGTACATAGTAAAATCTATACAATCGATCTCACAAAAAAACTTTGAAGCCAATTATCATAACATTTTCGGCAAAAAACTGCTACTACCTTTTAATCAATGTTGACTGATTTGTGTCATTCAAACAGGAAAAGATCGGGAATTTTAAGCCCTAAAATCTGTCATTTACTTAAAACCGAAAAACTTCCATATGCAGATTAGTCACATTTGAGAGTGAATTTTATAATGATAAAATAATAGATGAAAAAATAATTGCTAAAAACCTTTCTGTTGTACAACTTTTAATGAACAAAATAATCTTTAAATAGTTTTAAAATGAAAAAAAAATTGGTCTAGAAACAAAATAGCAGTGAGTTTGAAGTAACCCCAAAATAACATTGTTTTAATGGGGCCGAGTCACACGCCTTAAAACTCAAGCAACAGAAAACTGGCGATGGTGATAAAAAAAAAAAAAAAATACTAGTTACTGTATAAGCATAAGCAGATAAGGGAAGTGCAGATATAACAGAGATTACTATAACATAAGGGGGTAATACAACAAAATAGAGTAAGGGTAAATAATCAACAAATTAAAAGATAAATAATCAAGCTGTCCGAGATTTAGAAACTAAGAAAATTGAGCAGGCTACACGATAAAGAGCTTATGATTCACACAGCTACACGATAAAGAGCTTATGATTCACACAGCTACACGATAAAGAGCTTATGATTCACACAGCTACACGATAAAGAGCTTATGATTCCCACAGCTACACGGTAAAGAGCTTATGATTCACACAGCTACACGGTAAAGAGCTTATGATTCACACAGCTACACGGTAAAGAGCTTATGATTCACACAGCTACACGATAAAGAGCTTATGATTCACACAGCTACACGATAAAGAGCTTATGATTCACACAAGATATTGGAAGTGTTTGGTGGCGATGCTGGCATCTTCTGTTACCGGGGAAGACCAGGTTATCATAGCATCAGGGAGATTTTTGTCATGCCCTATCATTAAAAGAACTAATAGCATATAAATTTTAGTTAGATTCATAGAAATAATTTATTTTATATAAATAAAACAAAAACCTAGTACAGTATTACCAGCCTAAAGAACGAATCTATTCATGAAAGCACCAATTTTACCAAGAATGTTTATGGGAAAAAAGATTATCAATCACCAAAAATTAATTAAAATTCCCATTTCTGTGAAACATCTTATCCAATTCTTATCCTATGGCTTATGATACATTCCCTAACCTGTAGGATTTAAGCCTCAGTCAGCCTTTAGCCCTTAACCCTTTTACCCCCAAAGGACGTACTGGTACGTTTCACAAAAGCCATCCCTTTACCCCCGTGGACGTACCGGTACGTCCTTGCAAAAAAATGCTATAAAATTTTTTTATTTTCATATTTTTGATAATTTTTTGAAAAAAATTCAGGCATTTTCCAAGAGAATGAGACCAACCTGACCTCTCTATGACAAAAATTAAGGCTGTTAGAGCAATTTAAAAAAAAATATACTGCAAAATGTGCTGGGAAAAAAATAACCCCCTGGGGGTTAAGGGTTGGAAATTTCCAAATAGCCTGGGGGTAAAAGGGTTAACTGCCCATCAGTAATGAGGATCTATTAAACACATAGTTTTTTTCATCTTTTGGCAATACTGTACTAACAGTACTACTGTATTTTGTATTTAGATACTTACTGCAAGTGGAGCTAAAGGATTATTTTCATACAGTGTGTAGAAAAGGCAATAGAGTATCAATGCAGCAATAATATACAAGAAGGCCAACACTCCAACAGCCACAAAAAATCTTGAATCAGATGAGAAGTCTCCTAACATTATCAGATCCTCGTTTTTTCCGCCACAGATATCGTACTTGGGTCGTAATGAATCTACCCTGAAAAATATAATTCAATTCAGAATTTTCTGATAAAAAATGGAAATCAATTCAAACATTTTGGATGCAAAGAGAAAAAAATTAGTTTGTTTCGCTAAAAACCTATGTAAATTATAATCAACCTACACTTGTTGCCACCTAAAGCACCAGACACACAGCCTAAGCCCCTTTGACCAAAAAAATAAGATTGTGGTGGAAACTTTACACAGGCATATATGAATTTGTATTGGGTCCCTACAAGTAACTGCATGGGTTTCCGGCTGCCTGTAGTGCTGTACACAGCTCAGAGGCTTCAGCTGATCTTTGCCAATTTCAGAATTGCCTCAAAATATTCATCCACATCATGTCATCTCCTTGCTCACCCAGGTAAATTAAATAATTCAAAACCAACTGAAATTACACAATCGTAGGATTGTCCGAGTTGGCCTAAACTATTTCTCTAACACACACGACTAATACTATAGAGGAATTTGAAAAATAAGGAAGCTATTCTATAGTAATACTTTCAATTTATGTTTGCATCTGTCTCAGCTGCTGTTTAACCCTCCCTTATTTTTTTTTTTTTTCATTTACCCACCTACTCTTTATACTCCCGTATCTTTCACTTCCTTAATATTATGTCTCTTTCTGCTCACTTCCTAGAGATACCAAGATGAGAGTTAGCAACTTCACCAGGTGGTATTCTGCTTACTCAGATTCTCAATAATACACAATATTTTAAGCTACATCCAAATAGGCAGGAATTTGGCAGGTGCAGGCAAGAGTGGGTTGGAGCAGGAAATGAAAGCTTTTCCTCTAATTATTTTCATTGGTAATAACTTAATTCAGTAAAACACAGTCAGCATCTAGGTAAACCTGCATGTGTTAGTCGTAGTTATACTGGAGATGTTAGTTTTTTCATTACTGTACAGTTTTGTCAATACAGTACTGTATTATCATCATTACTCTGTTATCATGTCTTTACTAGAGGACTATATAACATACTGTACTTGCATTACCTTAAATTGAACACCAAGTGTTTTACTGTACTTTAGACTCTATAAACTCTACACATACTATACTTATCCTGGACAGTCTCTTGAATGAGAGTAATATTAATATTGCAAGATCTACATAAAATTGTATTATACTGCTTTACATTATTATAGTGGAGTACAGTATATTGCATTACAGTTGTGTATTGTATGTACAGTATTATACAAACAAAGTACTATTACGCTACTGAAGGGTATATCTATAAGTACTACAGTCATACCTCAGTATTCGAGTATCTGGAGTTCACAGCTTTGTTTATTAACTAGGGGGATCTGCAATATTTAATAAAAATTCATTTTTTTTGCAGTCACTTACAACAGTGTCCCCACTATTGAGACATTCTAGCTCCCCCATCTTTTTTCTTCCATTGCAGTACACTGACTGCCATGCTCCCTCTGTCTTAGTATGATTGTCCCATTCACCCAGTAACCATTGCCATACTTTTGTCTTGTGTACTAATTCAGTACAGCTTTTCCAATGGCCCATACAGATCTTCTTCCTCCTCTTTAGGTACCGCTAAGCAGCACAGGAAGGCTATGACCTTGGCGCTAAAGGTTGAGGTATTCAAATGTGTAGAAGGGTTATCTTATGAATTTGTAAGTAGAAAAGTATACTTTTTAGCGAAAAAAGTATAAAGCTCAGTATACTGATAACAGGGCGACCCAGCATCGTGCTCCCATGAGTGCAAACTCATCCTGATAAGAAGGCAACCCAGCATCGTTCTCCAGTGAGTGCAAAGTCATCCTAAGTATGGCGCAATGATGAGAGAGAAAGCCATAGTCAAGATAGAGAAGGCCTTAGTTGTGTGGATTGAGGACCAGCACCGCAAAAGAGTAGCAGTAGACTTGAATATCATCTGGGAGAAGGACAAGTCTCCAACCATTTCAAGCTTGAGGAACCACAACCTAGCACCAGTCAAGTTCCCATTCCCATTTATTGCTCGAGAGCTTTATTTTGGAAGATGTTAATGCACTTTCTTTTGCTTGAGATGCCTCAATGCACTTTCATCACCTAGGAATATGCCTCAGTACCCTTTCAGTAAGCAAGATGCCTCAATACACTTTCGACCAAGATGCCTCAGTACCCTTTCATCACTATAGGATGATGCCTCAGAATACTCTATTGCCCAGAAAGATGTCTTAGAGCACTTTCATTGCACAGGAAGATGGCTCGGTACACTTACATTGCACAAGAAGATGGCTCAGTACACTTTCATTGCACAGAAAGATGGCTCGGTACACTTTCATTGCACAGGAAGATGGCTCAGTACACTTTCATTGCTCTTGACGATGCCTCAACACACTTTCATTGCCCAAGAAGATACCTCAACACACTTTCATCCTTTCATGAAGATTCCTTAGCACAAATTCATCATTCAGGGAGATTCCTCAGCACACTTACATTGCCCAAGATGATGTACCAATGCCTTTCATCCAAGATATCTCAAAGCCCTTTCTCACCCAGGAAAATGCCTCGGCAAACTATCATCAACCACCCGACAGGCCACTGAGCACTCACTTTGCCCTTCAGCCTAGGACTTGCGAAGTGGTTGTGGTGGCAAGTATAATTTATTTAAGTGACTCAAGTTTTTATAATTAGGAAACCTACAGAGTATTTTTTTAAAAATTTGTTCCTACAGAAACACGAAGAACTTTGTCCTTTGATAGAAGACTAATCCTTAGGAGGGAGGAAGTCCCTATAACATAGCTGGCTGATTTACTACACAGGGACATGTCGAGGAACTTTGGTTCTGTACTGGAACAAAAGTAATGCGACATGTCAACTTCCTAACAGCCTGGTCATGATGATTCCCCAGGTGTTAGGCTAAGCCACTACCAGGAACTAATAGACAGTCAGGGAAAACTTATATCCATATGGAGGATATGTTGTCAGAATATGTGATCAATATGAAAAATGGGCTGCATATATTAGGCCATCCTCCAACTCCTCAATGAGGATGAGGGAGGAACTGGTAAACAAAATATACTTCTAAAAAAAAAAAAAAAATTTGCTTGGTCACGTGGCTTCCTTACCTCTAGCAGCCAATACAGCAAATAACGGGACTACTACTGCACCCCAAGGAAGGGGAAGAAAGAAGGGGTAGAAGGGCTAGTCAATTTACCTCTCATTCTAGACTTGCATACCAAACACTATTTTAGACAAAATGTTTCTTGTCCTGTGAAAGAGCTTGGTTTGCTACACAATCTGTTGAGTATCTTTATACTTGATGCTATATCAATATGTGGGGGGAGATATATATTCCTATCGTAAAACAATCGAGTACTATATATAACAATGAGATGAGGACTGATCACAGAAGAGAAGGAAGGTACGTCCGGCTTCCTTCCCAGCCAGAAGCGTCGAGAGTAAGCGCTTGAGACAAACGTAGCGTGTCATGCGCAGTAGTTGCCTAGCAACATAGCAAGACGTAATTTGCCAATGTCTTTTCAAGTTGTCTGGTTGTAGAAAACTAAACTAGAAGTAACCCATATAAATGACTCAGAAGTGTGCATCCGCGTAGGAATAAAGGTTTATTTAACATAACACAATGACGATTTTAACTACTGAATCCAGAATTATTAAGTCTTCAATAGTAATGATAATAAAATACTAAATAGTCTCCTCAACTTGTTACCATAATAATGCTAGTTTAATGGTGGTGCCAGACCATTTTATTTCCGAAAGTCGAGCTAACACTCCATTCTTCTAACACCCGACAAATTGCTTGTGTGACCAAAGCCTAAGGCTTGACAAGAATTCTGTAAATCATGCACAGTAAAGGATTAGTGTTAGTTTGGAAAAAAGGTAATGTTTGAAAAGAATGAAGCAAAGGAGGAAAAATGAAACTAGAACAGATGTAAAGTAAAAGGACACAAAGTAGTAACTGAAAGCATATTGCAAAAAGCTTTAGTTATCTATTGTTTGCCCTGTGATGCACGTTGCAGGCACTAAACTCAAAGGATTGCAAGATCTTTCGTGGTGCTGCTAATTTGTACATTTTTTATACAAATCAACTACAACATCCAGTCAGTCATGTACTGTACACCTTACATATTAATATGATTTAGAAGAAATATAATTTTTAGATCATCTGCAGTGTTAATCGTTACATGATAAAACCTACTTACTGAAATGGATAGGTAATGGTTTCCCTAACAGTTATGTTGTCCTTTTTGTCTGGGCACAGTATAAGGAATGAAAAATCGGTGCTAAAGCTGGTAGTTGTAGCAAATGCACTAATACCAAAAACCTGAAATGTGAGAACAATAAAAAGATAAATTGCAATCATGATGTACATACTGTGGTATAACATTTCATTTGCCACAAATGATACTAGTCTAGTTAATTCACTATCACCATATAAACAATATATTTCTATTTTCATGAGTAATCTTAGGAAGTGAAGTAAAGGCTACAAATATACTGTAACTTTATATACAAATAACCTATAAAATTTACTCATAATACCACCCATAAGATATACAATAATATATTTTATTATAATGCTGAAACTAAGTATATACAGTACTGTATGTCCCAATTCAACAAGAAATTGCTCCAGATATTTCACTATTCCAATAAATACCATCGGTGTTCAAATATAGTCTACTTCTACTATATTTATTGACTATTTAACCATCTGAATAGCTCGTACATCAAAATTCTAATAAAAATCTTCAATATTAATACAGTAAAGTACTGCATAGAAAGTTAAAAAAAATTTAATTAAAAATGATATTTTAATTATAAAATAAATTTTTGAATATACTTACCCGGTGAATATATAATAGCTGCAACTCTGTTGCTCGACAGACAAAAAACAGTAAAAACTCGCCAGCGATCGCTATACAGGTTGCGGGTGTGCCCACCAGCGCCAACTGTCGGCCAGATACCACTCTCTCGATGTAAAACAAAGACTCAATTTCTTCTCATCCCACTGCGTCTCTATTGGGGAGGAAGGGAGGGTCGTTTAATTTATATATTCACCGGGTAAGTATATTCAAAAATTTATTTTATAATTAAAACATCATTTTTAAATATTTAACTTAGCCTGTGAATATATAATAGCTGATTCACACCCAGGGTGGTGGGTAGAGACCAGTTAAATATGTTTACATCGTATAAGCTAAGAGTTTTTTATTTCATTTTGACAGTTATCAATATAACAAAACCAAAATAAATAGGTACCTGGTAAGGAAGTCGACTTAGACGATTACTCTGCCTTGTAAGTACGTCTTCCTTACGGAGCCCCGCGATCCTCTTAGGATGCTGACAGACCCCCAGGAGCTGAAGTATCAAGGGCTGCAACCCATACAACAGGACCTCATCAAACCCCTAATCTGGGCGCTCTCAAGAAATGACTTTGACCACCCGCCAAATCAACCAGGATGCGAAAGGCTTCTTAGCCTTCCGGACAACCCATAAAAACATTAAAACATTTCAAGAGACAGATTAAAAGGGTATGGAATTAGGGAATTGTAGTGGTTGAGCCCTCACCCACTACTGCACTCGCTGCTACGAATGGTCCCAGTGTGTAGCAGTTCTCGTAAAGAGACTGGACATCTTTTAAGTAACATGACGCGAACACTGACTTGCTTCTCCAATAGGCTGCGTCCATGATACTTTGCAGAGATCTATTTTGCTTAAAGGCCAAGGAAGTTGCTACAGCTCTAACCTCGTGCGTCTTAACCTTAAGCAAAGATCGGTCTTCCTCACTCCAGTGTGAATGAGCTTCTCGTATTAACAATCTGATAAAACATGACAAAGCATTCTTTGACATAGGCAAGGATGGTTTCTTAACCGAACACCATAACGCTTCAGATTGGCCTCGTAAAGGTTTAGTACGAGCTAAGTAGAACTTAAGAGCTCTAACAGGGCATAAGACTCTTTCTAGTTCATTGCCTACGATCTCCGATAAGCTGGGAATATCGAAAGATTTAGGCCAAGGACGAGAAGGTAGCTCATTTTTGGCTAGAAAACCAAGTTGCAGAGAACAAGTGGCTTTTTCTGACGAAAATCCGATGTTCTTGCTGAAGGCATGAATCTCACTGACTCTTTTAGCTGAGGCTAAGCATACCAGGAAAAGAGTCTTAAGAGTGAGATCTTTCAGGGAGGCTGACTGTAAAGGCTCAAACCTGTCTGACATGAGGAATCTTAGGACCACGTCTAAATTCCACCCAGGAGTAGCCAAACGACGCTCCTTAGTGGTCTCGAAAGACTTAAGGAGGTCTTGCAGATCTTTATTGTTGGAAAGATCTAAGCCTCTATGCCGGAAGACCGATGCCAACATGCTTCTGTAACCCTTGATAGTGGGAGCTGAAAGGGATCGTCCTTTTCTCAGGTATAAGAGAAAATCAGCTATTTGGGCTACAGAGGTACTGGTCGAGGATACAGAAACTGACTTGCACCAGTCTCGGAAGACTTCCCACTTCGATTGGTAGACTCTAATGGTAGAAGCTCTCCTTGCTCTAGCAATCGCACTGGCTGCCTCCTTCGAAAAGCCTCTAGCTCTCGAGAGTCTTTCGATAGTCTGAAGGCAGTCAGACGAAGAGCATGGAGGCTTTGGTGTACCTTCTTTACGTGTGGCTGACGTAGAAGGTCTACTCTTAGAGGAAGACTTCTGGGAACGTCTACTAACCATCGAAGTACCTCGGTGAACCATTCTCTCGCGGGCCAGAGGGGAGCAACTAACGTCAACCTTGTCCCCTCGTGAGAGGCGAACTTCTGCAGTACCTTGTTGACAATCTTGAATGGTGGGAATGCGTAAAGATCCAGATGTGACCAATCTAGGAGGAAGGCATCTATATGTATTGCTGCTGGGTCCGGGACTGGAGAGCAATAGATTGGAAGCCTCTTGGTCAGCGAGGTTGCAAAGAGATCTATGGTGGGTTGACCCCAAGTCGCCCAAAGTCTCTTGCACACATCCTTGTGGAGGGTCCATTCGATTGGAATTACTTGACCTTTCCGACTGAGACAATCTGCTAGGACGTTCAAGTCGCCCTGGATGAACCTCGTTACTAGGGAGATGCCTCGATCTTTTGACCAGATGAGCAGGTCCCTTGCGACCTCGTACAAAGTCAGTGAGTGGGTACCTCCCTGTTTGTAAATGTACGCCAAGGCCGTGGTGTTGTCCGAGTTTACCTCCACCACCTTGCCTCGAAGGAGATTCTCGAAGCTTATCAAGGCCAGATGAACCGCCAAAAGCTCCTTGCTGTTGATATGCATGCTCCTCTGACTCGAGTTCCACAGACCTGAGCATTCCCGACCGTCCAGCGTCGCGCCCCAGCCCAAGTCCGATGCGTCCGAGAAGAGAACGTGGTTGGGTATCTGAACTGCCAGGGGAAGACCCTCTCGTAGGCTGATATTGTCCTTCCACCAAGTCAGACAAGACTTTATCTTTTCGGAAATCGGGATCGAGACCGCCTCTAGCGTCTTGTCCTTTTTCCAGTGAAAAGCCAGATGGAATTGAAGAGGACGGAGGTGTAGCCTTCCTAGCGAGACAAATTGCTCCAGGGATGACAGCGTCCCTACCAGACTCATCCACAGCCTGACTGAGCAGCGTTCTTTCTTCAGCATCTTCTGGATGGAGAGCAGGGCTTGATCTATTCTGGGGGCCGACGGAAAAGCCCGAAAAACTTGACTGTGAATTTCCATCCCTAAATACAGAATAGTTTGGGATGGGACCAGCTGTGACTTTTCCAAATTGACTAGGAGTCCCAATTCCTTGGCCAGATCTAGAGTCCAATTGAGATCCTTCAGACAGCGATGACTGGAAGAGGCTCTGAGAAGCCAGTCGTCCAAGTACAGGGAGGCTCTGATCTCCAATAGCTCGAAACTGGTACCCCACATTCCTGTAAACAAACCTCAGAAACGGTTGGGAATCCGGGTGTATAGGAATGTGGAAGTATGCCTCCTGAAGGTCGAGAGAGACCATCCAGTCGCCTTCCATAAATGCTGTCAAGACAGCCTGGTAGACTTCATCGTGAAGTTTGTCTTGACAATGAACACATTGAGCGCACTTGCCTCTTACGTACTCCTGCAGTGAACATGGCTGCCAAATCATGGAGCCATCCCTGAGGGACTTGTCCCTGCAGAGAACGTGGCTGTCAGATCATTGGAGCCATCCCTGAAAGCCTTGTTTATGCATGACATAATTGTACAGCAAAACTTCAAAGGCTCGAAAACAGCTGTGAAGTTGACCTGTAAAATCTTGGAGCGTCTCCTGGCCAGGCGCCAGGGAGAGTCTACGAGATTTGGGAAGTCTATCTGGGCAGAGGCAGGAACTCCCAAGCCGAGAACTTCTCTCGTGTCATATCAGACTCTCGCTCTATAAGCCAGTTTAAAAGAAGGGAAAGCAAAGGCTGTATCCCCCAAACTCCTCCTGGTGATAAACCAGTCGCCTAGCAAATGTAAAGCTCTCTAGGAGAGCGAGAGAGCACTAGCTTATAAAACAACGGCTTCGAAGTAGCTAGGCCTAGTGTAAGCTCTGACGTTTAGGCGAACGAGGAGCAGCAGTTACAAAAAGATCCGGACAAAGATCCTTAAAAATCAGCATGATTTAATCAAAGTCCATAGAGGGCTAAGCAGCTTTAGGCTCCTCTCCGTCTGACAGAGTCCTCAAGGGAATATCAGTAGGAGGGGGAACAGCAACTTCCTCATCTAAAGGAACCTTGTCCGATAATAGCTGAGTCTCAAGCAAGGGAGAGACCTACCGCGGTGGCAATGCTTTACAAGCAGAGTCCACACGCACTGGTGCATTAGTAGCGGACCAGGACGCAACGTCATGTAACTGCTTGACAGTCTGTGAACTGTCAACAACAACAGGTGCGAGAGACCAGGACGCAACGTCATGTAACTGCTTGACAGTCTGTGAACTGTCAACAACAACAGGTGCGTGAGGACGCACAGCGTCCACTCGAGACTGCTTTGACCGCCTAGACTGAGCAGTCAAAACAACTCTAGAATGCGGAGGTTGACGCACAGCGTCAAAACAAGTCAACTCCGATTGTTAGCGAACGTCCTGAACGTCAACAGGAGCATCAGCAAGTGGCCTAACGTCCAAATATGGCTGAAAATCCACACGAGACCGCATCGAGTGTGGTTCTAAACAACCTGACTGACGTGACTTAGCTACGCCAACGTCAACAGGACGCACAAAGGAACGTTAGGTTGGCTGAAAGCCAGGATCTCGATGAGATAAACGGCTAGGCTCAACGGACTAATCGGCAGAATAGTCTTCCATAAGGGAGGCAAGCTTATTCTGCATGTCTTGCCGTACAACCCATTTAGGATCAACGGAAATGGTTGCGGTAAGAGACGAGGGTAACGTCTGTGACCGCAACACTTTGCCAACAAAAAGACTCTCGGAGTCTGTGTTACGCTTTTGTTAGGCGGCGAGCAGTTTTCCGATGACTGCATAGGGTCAGAGCTGTCCTAATGGCTGCAACCAGGACGCTGGACCTGTCCTGAAAGGACTGACTTTCGCTTAAGGGCCTCGAAACCTTGTTTCAGGTTTCTTATGCGAAAAGCCTTCGGATGACGAGGAGAAAATTGTCTCTCTCGCCTTATGGTAGGGGAGATCTTGGTAAGATACACCCGATACCATAGAGGGAAACGTCTGTTCGCTGATCAAAGCCTCTCGAACCCATAAGTCGTACGACATTACTTCTCCCCTGGGCTTGGGAGCTTGCAAGAGGTCCCGGACTAGGTGAACGACAGGCACGAACAGACGAACCCTCGGACGCAACACTGTAACACTTTGCGCAATATCACTTTATCACTACGATTTTCTGTTTTGCACTTATTTCACTGAAATCGAAACTTTTACTGATTTCAACCTGAAGCACGCAATTCTACCCTCATCAAAAGGTAGTAAATGCGAAATCAGTCGTATAATGCAAGCACATTAATACCAGCAAAAAAACAGTAAACATCTTTTAAGATAAAAAAAAATCAGTGGTTGGGGAAGAGAATAAACACTAGTTCATTCAACTACGTTTTCAATCTCTCACCGTACATTGCCTGGGGACGAGAATAAAACTAAAAACGTTTTATCCTTTCTCCCCGTACAGAGACTAGGGACGAGAGTAACTCGAGAACAACGTTACCCGCTTGAACGGAACGTTTTCTCTCCTCTCTCTCCCTCCGTCTCTATCTCTCTCTCTCTCTCTTGATTTCGCACCTAAGAGAAGAGCCCAATTACGTTTCGTCAAAAAAACATGTTATTTGACCAAAGGAAAAAACTGAAAGGTTTTTCAATTAAAAAGTTCCTTTAAAATAGAATTTAAAACATTTAAGCTTTGAAAGAAGAATGAACAAAACGTCAGAATCGATTTACTCTTTCTGCAAAGTGAAACCGTGATACTCTCTCTCTCTATCGTAACGATAGAGCGCAAACTGCGTAGCATAAATAAACTAAACGTTAGTTCATCTTTGAAAACAGTACGAAGACTATTCAAAGAAAATCTTTCATAAAATATTTATTAAAAATATTTATTTAAAAAGTTTTAAATCATTAGCTCTTTAAAAGCTATTTACGATTGAAAGGGCTCAACGTTGTTTAACTTCGGTTTCCAAGTTAGGACCGCCTACTCTCAGGAAAGGTCGCATATAAACAAAACATTAAAATTTATTTTTTATGTTTATTATAAATGGAAAGTTAATCGAAGAGGCCTAATAAAGGCGGTGAGATATAAAATATATAGAGGAAAATCTATAATTAATTTATAACGTGATAAGATAATTACTAAAAGCCTAAACACACTTCCGTCTAAGGGAAGGGTCGGCCATTTAAAAGTCAAAGAAAGTCCATACTCTCTTTGTCACCTAAAATTAAATCTATCCAAAACGATTTCAAGATTTAAGATGATAAAACACCTGCACTGCGAAAGCTCAAACCAAAATGAAGTACTTCACCAAATATGTTGAGAAAACTCCAGGTTCTACAGCGAGTAAAAGTACGTCTTGTCGACACGTCGACAGAGAAGAAATTGAGTCTTTGTTTACATCGAGAGAGTGGTATCTGGCCGACAGTTGGCGCTGGTGGGCACACCCGCAACCTGTATAGCGATCGCTGGCGAGTTTTTACTGTTTTTTGTCTGTCGAGCAACAGAGTTGCAGCTATTATATATTCACCGGCTAAGTTAAATATTTAAAATTAAATTTTTCAATTCCTACCTGTATAACTTGGTGTTGTTCACTCTGTGAAAGCTGTTCACAAATGTAAATTTGATTATTTAATCTAATTTCTCAAGTAAAATTTGTGGTTAAATTTGTAAAATGTTGAAAATTCTAACTATTAAATCTAAGCATAAATTATATAAAAGGGATTTTTACTGTGACTATTTTGGCAGACTTTTTGATAGTTTCTGCCACCTGTCAAAATTCTCGTCAACGAGTGTCTAGCCAACTATGAGATTAGCCCGTGTTATCTTCCGGCTTTGAGCATATATCTCCTTTCTGCTATTTTTCTAAGAAAGTACTATATCTCCCTCCCGCCAGTGGACTCCCTGCCATCCACTGTTACCCAGTCGTTTTATACATGTCCATAAGCACTAGCTCCTTCCATTATGAATGTTTATGCAGTAGGGCACGAGGGTGGGTTCTCCATTGGTTATACATTAGTTTCATACTTTTCCTTTTTAACTAATGCGGCCAGTTCCCAACATTTATTAGGATGGTGAGAATAAGCAATCCTCAATATACACTGCAGTGCAACACACTTGAAAATAAGAACCCATTGCAGTACCTTTGAGCTCACCTGATTGCCATTAAGACACTGCTTGCACAACAGCTGTGTTAACATGTGTCTCAGTCAGTCGAGAAAAAGGAATGATCTGACGTCCTAAGGACCTACCAACCATATTCAGTTACCTCTAGGCTAACAAAATTGGTTAACCCTTTTACTCCCACCATAAGGTTAAATTTCGAGCACATTTTGCAATAATTTTTTTTAAATTGCTCTAACAGGCTTAATTTTTGTCCTAGAGAGGTCAGGTTGGTCTCATTCTTTTGGAAAATGCCTGAAGTTTCTCATAAAATTATCAAAAATATATAAAAACATGTAATTAACAGTGTTTTGCAAGAACGTACCGGTACGTCCTTTGGGGGTGAAAGGATCAAGCCTAAACTACCTAACTAGTGGCAACTGGCCTACAACTACAGTAGTTACAAGTCTGACTGATCAAACCAAAGACCTTTAAATAAGCCATCACACTCATCATCCTAAGTACTCACACACTAACCTATGCAAAGCACTGGACCCTATAAAAGATTGAGAAAGTTACAGGGATACTATGTACCCCATAACTGTTCTCCTCAGCCAGTGCTTCTAGTATATGTATATACATATGTAAGTGTAGTACTCAAACTAAACCAAACCACCAAAAGGTTAGGTTGAATGTGGGATATATTGAATAAGATGGTTATGCAACAAGATAACTAGCCACAATGAGGGAACCCAACGCACACAAATTCTTGTACACCAGCTGAACATCTTTGAGATAATGAGAGGCACAAACAGAAATACCCTTCTACATTGCTGCCTGAATCACTGCTGACATTGATCGGAGTATTCCAACAAAATGAAAGTGATCTAAAGTATCCCCTGATACTATGAAATCTGGATGCTCTAGTTCTTCTAAAGTCTAGAGCCATTGGCAAAGCTAGAGCTATGAACCTCATTAGGATGAATGATATGACCTTCTTTGACATGTTCTATATGTCTCCTGACAGAAACAAAGAGAGCCCCAGAATCTTTGTTCTGTCCATGTAAAACATGAGTGCTCTTACAGGGTATAAGATATGGTCCATGTCCTCCCAACCAACAATCTCTAACAGACTTTAGAAGGAAACCTCTCTGTGCTGACTGTCTTTGCCCAGAACTCTGGGAGATATGAGAGTACCATGTCTTGTTCTCGTGTTGCTACATCTGCTGAAATGGCTAGTTCTCCCAACCTTCATGCTGTTGCTAGAGCTACTATAAACAGTCTTGGCTGTAAGGTCCTTCATGCTAGCACTACCCAAAGATTTGTAAGGTGCTGCTACTTACAAACCAAGAATCTCGTCTAAATCCCAGTGGTGGAGAAATATTGGTTCTTGGAACCTCTATCTCAAAAGACCTGAAGAGGCCGTTAGAATATAGCCATTTTAGATTTCTCTGAAAGCAATCTTAAAAGTAGATGACAGCATAGCTTTGTAGGCTCTTGTCCTCCTGAGAAAAAGGAGAAAATCTGCTGCTTTAGGAACCGTAGGTCGAGAGATGGTGTGCCCTTTAGACCTGCATCATGACCTGTACACCGCCCACTCATGTTGGTAGTTTATATTAGAGGTCTTCTAGCCTTTGCTACTTGTTTTACCACTGCTGGAGAGACTCTTCTCCTCTTGGTAGGATGTATGATATTCTCTAGGCAGCCATATGAAGACACTGTGGCAGCACGTGGTACTATAGTCCATTTCTTTTAGCGATGCATATTTGCACCGACTCGCAGCGGTGCCCTTTTAGCTCGGAAAAGTTTCGTGATCGCTGATTGGTTGGAATTATCTCGTCCAACCAATCAGCGATCCGGAAACTTTTCCGAGCTAAAAGGGCACCGCTGCGAGTCGGTGCAAATATGCATCGCTAAAAGAAATGGACTATAGTGTAAGTGTGGCTGACAAAGGTAACCTCATGGGCAGATAAATTGAGACCTGACAGATCTACAAACCACTTTTCTTGTGGCTAGAATGGAGTGATGAGAGTCAGAGTGCACTCCATTGAAATCTTAAGTTTCCTGATGACATCCCTGATCATTTTTATTGGAGGAAATGCGTAAGCCTGCTAATGACTCTCAATCCTGTAGCATGGCATCCATTCCTGCCACCTACGGATCCCTCTGTATACTGAAACACGTGGAGAGTCAGAAATTCTGCGACGTTGTAAAAAAATCTACTGTAGCTGTCTATTGGCGAAGAAGTTTATTTACTACTTCCTGTGCCAGGGTCCATTCCCTACTAATGACTTGATCCCTTCTGCTCTTGACATCTGCTAGCACATTCGATTTTCCTGCCACGAACTGGGAAAGAGGAATGGTGTGGGTGGTCTCTTCCCACTGCAAAATCCTCTGCACCAAATTATTCAGCTTTGAGGACCTGGTAGCCATTTCTTTCCTCATGTAAGACACAGCCATCAAACTGTCACAGCAAATTACCACAACCTCTGACAAACACTCTTGGAAAAAGGCTTAAAGACGTTCCTTCATTGCACAAAGTTCCCTCCAATTGATTGAAGTCATAAGTATTCCATACATCCCTCGCAAAAAAAGAATAACCAGAACTTTGCTGTCTACCTGGGCTCTAAGAACTCCTAATCTCACCTGGCAAAATGGGAGAGGAAATACCTATCACATTATTCTTAACAAGATTGCTACTAGGGTAAAAAGCAGACACATGCTGTAAGCCAGCAGGTAGCATGGCTAATCACGTAGTCAGCTAGACAATTCCATAGACGAGAATTTTGACAGGTGGCAGAAACTGTTAAAAAAACATGCAAAATAATCACACAAAAATTTCCCTTTACATAATCAACTATAATTTATGCATAAATTAATACAGTAGTTAACATTTTTAACATAACATACAACTATTTAACCATGAATTTTACTGGGGATAATAGGTTAAAGAATTCAATTTACATCTGTGCAGCTTTCACATACTGAAGGACACCATTAGTTATAAAAGAAGAGTATGAAACAAATTATAAATCAACTAAAAAATGAACTTACAAACTGTAGTATTTTCATGAAACCTCTGGGCTCCTTCAAAGCTTGAGTATTCATGTTTGCAATCAACTGCTGTATGCCCTGAAATAATCAAAACTTACAGCATTAAAACAGTCATTGGTTAAAAATTATTAAGGATGAGATCTAATCTCCCAACATACTAAAATGTTTATACACAAGAAAATGCTACAGTATTTCTACAAGTGCATAAAACATGGAAATACTAAGAAATCTCAATAATCACCTAACTATTATTTAAGGATAACTAATAGTACAGTACACGGGAGTAAATAACTTAAATACACATGCAAATATTTCCTAAATTGTCAAAAATATTGTATAACCCCAATCATGGTGAAAAAGATCCCCACAGACAACAAAGCAAATAAAGTAAATTTACAGAATTTCAGTGTTGGTGAGGTTCATTACGAGCAATAGCTATGGTTGATAGCGTATACTTCTATCCCTCCAATTTCTCTCTTCTACCATCAATATTATCAATGAGAAAGCGTCTTGTGTCACATGATGAACAAACTCCCGTTAGAAATATGGTAGAATTTCACTGGTAGATTACTGTAAAAGTTTGGTTTACATGAATAAAAGATATTCCTTTGGTGCAAGACATCACTAGCAGGAGGAAAAGCATCCTGGCAAGCAGAGATACAGGAGTGAGCTGGTAGAATAGAAGGTTAAATAAGTCACTGGTGGGGCAACATCACCCAATAACAGCAATATCAACCAAAGACTCAATTTTTCACTGTAAATAATAGGGAAGATCATTTTTCTACTGATCTGGAAAACGAAGTAAACACTTCCACTGAAAATTATAAGGTTAAGTCTTCAAACGCACTCTTTACCTTCATCACCTTGAGTCGTCATCTTCATAAATTCCAACTATGGCCTAGGCGAATTGTCAAGGTACGTCAAAAAATGGCGGTGGTGTGTATAAACACCTGACTGCTCCAAATCCTACATAACTGACTTGGGTCCCTTTTTAAGTTTAATATTAAGGCAAAATTAGGTTTCCCTGAATATACTGAGGTTTTTCATGAAGGGATTCTGATGCAAAGCATAAGACATGCCTATGCATCAACAATTCAATGCAGTACGCTACAAAACTGCATAATAAGCATAAAGCCGCTTTACATCAAAATCAGCTTCAAAAGTCTATTACTACGTTTTTCATCCTCGGGTGAATGTGAGGCCACTAGTTGGGCACAGGAAGAGCCCTCTCTTTCACCTTCAGGAAGTGGGCAGCAGCTGTGAAGACTACTTTCGAGAAGTAAAAATGACATTGGGAGGTGAAAGAAAAGCCCTAAACCACTTCTCCCCTTTTCAAGTCGTTGTTATATCAGGGGGTGACGGAACTACTGAAGGTGAGGCCCTGTTGTCAACTGCACTGACAGTAGTGCAGGCCAGGCTGGAGAGGACCACATCAGGCACTACTACTGTTGCAACAGAAGTGGCAGCAATGTGAGATTATGAAGTTTTCGCGAGGTTGTCGCAATTTCCCCATAGACGAATGCTCTCCAAGCCTACAGATGGCCACAGCACCTCCAGAGTCAAGGACTTGACCTTGTCAATAGCAAGCTCACTAAGGAGTGAAGGGAAAGGTTCACTTGATTTTCTGGGGAAATCAGCTAAATCCCCCTTGTACACCTTCAGTGGATATGGAAGATCTGGGTCATTCTGCTCATTTGCCAAAGACGAAAAAGACTCTGGGGGTAGAATATCTGAGGGCAAAAGAAGAGAACTAGCTGATTTCTACGGACTTGAGGAAGACCCTGAAGGTGAAGTCATGCCCTCCATTCTTCCTCCTCCTTTTGCCATATTCTACCCACCATGGCAGCGACTATTCATTACACTAATCACAGGGGAAGACCATTCGTAGTTATGGCCCCTATAAGGAGGTCACAAAGAATGGGGTTCAGCATTACTCCTGCTCATGAAGGTGCTGCACATTTGGCCAGTAACTCCAGGGCATTGTTTCTCCATTCTACAAACAGTAAACACACACTATAAAGAGAAAAATGAAAAAAATTAAAGCATTCGAGTTAGAGAGATTGAAAGTACATCAGTACTACTCGACGGCTAAAATAAAAGTGGAGTACCAATGTACTAGCAGGGGGGGGGGTGAGATTCCCCTGCCACCCACCAGCAACTACCAATACTTTGGTTGGTAATGATTTTAACAGCAGTCTCTCTAACTTCACTGAAATCATACTCCTATTAAAAAACAAATGTTTATATCCATGTAGGAACAAACCTTTGTCATACACCATTTTTCTGTTAATGTTTTATTAAACGAAATCATCTTCTAATATCATGCAGGACTATCCAACTACCCCCAATAAAAAGAAGTCAGATTACCGAGAGTATAACGTAGCAGTTATAACCAACTTAGTATTAACCCCTAAAATCACAAGTACCATTTATACCATGATTGACAGGAAGTTAAGCAGAGAGCAAGATCAAAATATGATGGACCTAAATATGCATGAATTTCAAAATGTTTATAGAGAGCAATAACAAAGTAAGACCATAAGAACAGTAAAAAGGATTTTTGTGGATTTCTATAATCAATAGCATTTCAATCATTTCCTTGGATAGAGGTACATATTTCTCATATGATGCAAAGAGGAATGGCATTTTATGACACAGCAAAAGAAGAATATAAATAGAAATTATAAAGTAGCTTTCAATAACTAAGGAACTATACCCAAAATTGAATGCTATGAATGCATGGGCAAATCACAAATCAAACTAAAGATCTAGCATTGTGCATCATTAACCAGTATAAAATATGTATTCTTATCAAAAGTAGAGAGCTTATTTTGGTCATAAATAAAGCTAAATTTCATAAAACATGAAATGAGTCAACCACGCACGCGTATTTCCTTTCAAAGGTACCAACAGGAGAGGAGGTTAGACAATGCATGACAGAACCACCAACCACTGGCCAAAATTATGAAACAAACATGAGCTGATAAAAAAGGTCCATCACTATGTATTGAAGTTTCATATGCAATTACTAAATGCCACTCAGTACATGACTAGCAAGCACACCTCTTTAACACTACTGTATACCTATAAGCAATCCAGAGTTCATGATGTAATATCAGTTGTTTTGAGTAGAAATTGAAATTTCATAGGAGCTAGTACCACTAGATTTTTTAACCATTATCCCAAGAAGTTTCAGCTATGTAGTAAACTTGAATTCCAGGATGCTAAAACTTTACCATTCAAGCTAAGAGCTAGAAAGTGTAAATTCTAACCATGAGCATAATATTCATCAAAACCTTACCTGTAAATTAGGCAGCGTTGGTTTTGGCTGCTCCATATATACAGGGGGTGGCTGCATGTAACAATAAAAACAAAGAACTTATGAGGCAACAGACACACAAACAAAAATCTACCATATCTAAATTTACTTAAAATCCAAAACAGATGTTATCAAAACAGTGACACTGCGAATACACCTGAAATTCTAAAAAAAAAACTACATACAGTAAGTACAAAAATATTTCACTTACATGCGTGAAACCAAAACATGCAATCTAAAAAATAAGTTCATGAACAGAAGTTTATAGAAAATCGATAAAGTTGGAAAAAAACAACATGCAAACTAAAGTGGATCGTAATCAGTGACTAGACGAAAATAAAAACATCAAAACCCAGTTCCAAGTCTAGTAGATCACTGTGAACTATAAAATAGAATTGATTTCATGTAATTGAATACTGTGTATCATTATGAAAACAGCTACAGTATTTGACAAAGAAATGGGACTACAAAGTAAATTAGTAAATTCATACTCTACAGGCATATTGCAAAACTGATATGAATTGACTGCATATTCATTTTAATTACAGTAATCGGTCCAATTGCGGATCTAAAATATTATGAATTAAGTTTTCTCTGGTTAAACAGCTGTCTGATTTAAGGTATATTTTTCCTATATACAGGATCTGCTTTATAATAATGCTATACTATACTAAAAAAATATATAAGATCAAACTAGTTTTCTAAATGGTTCGTACTGCACGAGATAGCAATTTTTGAAAACTGCCTGGTTAAGAGACGCTAAGTATTTGCACCTTCCAGGCATTACAATAGCTATACCAAGCTTCGATAACTACACCATACTTGACATCAGTCTAAATCCAACCAATATATAAGATGCTAATTACCCTGCAATATTAAAATCTCACTGGTAACACATTAAACAAGTAATAAACGTTTGAATGTACTGTTTATGTTCAACTAAACACTGGAAAACTGCATTGAGAGGTGAATAAAAGTACTACTGTACTTGAAACACACTGAATGTCCTTAATATGTCTTTCAAGCAAAGTGAGAGTACTTGGTGAGGCTCCCAGAGTTGTGCTTCATGTAAGTACAGTTGGACACAGCAATTCCTGGCACACCTCTCTCTAAGGATGTGAACCGTCACACACTTACTACAAGGAGAGTAACCAAACAGATAGTGGAGGAAGAGATGGTAGAGGTGGTGGGCAGGGTGATACGCAAGAGCTCACCACACAGTAAGGGCATGTCAGGATGCACTTCCTCAGAGTGAGGTGTGCCAGGAATTCTTATGTCCTACTGTGCTTCTGTTTAGGTGTTTTCAGAGAAGATTTCCCAGTACCTTTCACCACCTTGATATTCAGGCTTGCCCAATATATGGACCTCCAGCAGAAGAGAACTTTTGTTAATACGTAACATAACTTCCTCCTTGGGTGACAACAGGATTATCAGAACAGATAACCCCCTTAAGGAGGTAATAGAGGCCTCTTTTCATCTAGCGTCCTATGAACTAGAGATAAGCCAGCTTATTCTTTGAGATAATAATGATTTTGACTACATTAGCCTTTCTCATAGATCAAGTTGGACTTGACAAGGATGAAATGCAAGCTTCATGTTTCACTACCCCTTGAGCCATACACTAGGAAGAGTAACATCCACAGTTCCGCCTCATTGTAGGAAATGCTTAGTCATCTAAAACCATGGCAGACTGATGTCATAACTCTGAGTAGAATTTGTATCCCTTCGGCACTTCTCTCAACTAGCCAATGGAGCAATGAATCATTGTGACAGTCAATGCCTATTGCAAGCCTTGTATGAGGGAGAGTTTGATTTTTATGTTACCTCTAATAGAATGGCATGGGAGTAATAAATAAAATTGAATACAAAGAAAGTGATCTAATTTTTTTATAATACTTGTGATTAAATCAAATATTTTAAGTTGAATTCCATCTGGCAGAAGATATGACTGGAATGTGTTCATAACTTCAGAGGCTTCCCTTTTCTTAAAAGCTTCTACATGGCAATTGTGTCATTGTAGCATAAGGCTGAGTTGAATAAAATGGACAACGATGATATTGCCGAGCTGCTTTACAGTCCCAGTGACCCCTAGCCAATAAGGAACTGATGAAGCACTTAGGTTCAATTTCAAAAGGTGAACTACCTTTGTGGCATCCTCTAATGTTTAGAGGATACCATGAATTTTATGAAGGAGCTTTATTATAACTATACAAATAACACAAGTCATAATTTCTTGGGGTCCTTAAACTATACAAGGTGGTATTGGAGAGCAAATTAAATACCATACAGTCCAGGGTTAATAATAATTTCCAACATTCTTCAACCCTCTTCCAACTGGCCATCCTTCTTCTTTACTCTCCTTTTCTGTTATTTATCCCAGCTTTCCAAAGCCTTCAACACTAACCTTTGAGTTTCCATCATCAACATGACTTATCACACAGAGGAACTGCCTCTCTCTAATATTCCCCAATTTAACGTTATCTACTTACTCTGACAATCCTCTACCCATTTCATTGATAATGGTGCTGGTCACTCTAGATGGTGATGAAAAAATTTAGTTTTGTTGCATCTCACAAGGAGAGGGAGTTGGAAACGAGGGAATTGTCATCAATTGTGCGTGGATGGACTTTTGATTATAGGAAGCACATAATACAGCATTCTTTCATTTAATAAAGATTCTTCAAACTATTTTTAGCAGTTTTTTAAATGTAAATGGGTAGATAATAAATAGTATTTTGCCTGAAAGATAATAGGATGCTGCATGAATTGGGAGGGCACTTACAGTCAACTGGAACTTAATCCTATTTCCTCAAATACTGTACTGTACAATACAAATAAATTTCAACAAACATTTTTATCCTTTATTTTTAGTAGAATTATGTGAATTGAGATACTGTAGGTGATTTAGAGATTCAATCAAATCTGTCTTGGGGTAATAGCGTAGGTTAAATGTGAACAACTGGATCATCTCTATTTTCTTTACATACTGTATAGTATAAAATCTTTCCCTATACAGTAGATGGTCATAATAGAACACACCCCAATCAAATTAATCAGACTGATGTAAATGTTTAAATATTCATTTGGACCCTACCAGGCTGGGAGGTATAGCTCCCCTTGACCTACATAAATAGAAATAATAAATTAGTTTATTGGCAGGTTACTAATATATTATCCACAAAAACTACAGTACAGTATACTGTAACATTGACAAATTAAAAACATTCTTCATAGGTATATTCATTTCTTCAAGGAAATGCAGCCTTCTATAAAGAATTTTTTCATGTTAACTCTTTGACATCTGATGGATGGGCTATACGTCCTCAAAGTCTTCACCCCACAAACAACTAATTGACGTAATATACATCCCAAAATAGATTTAATTTTCAAATATTCATTACAAATTGAATTTAGTACCTAAGCAAAAAAATAGCTCTCTGCTAGTAGTAGTAGAGCCTTATTTGAATTCATTGCTATGGGTATGAAAAAACTATCTGAAAAACTTTCATTTTATAACAGTAATTGTTTTCTTAATGAATTTTGAGTTTACTGTCAACGACCGCTTTTTTTATAATCTTTCGCAATTAGACAAAAATTTTTGTGTCACATAGGTAAAACTATAAGCGCTCATAAAAAATTATTCAGGAACAAAACGCAACAATCATAAAATTCATATACTGTACATTACACTTTCTTTAACAAATATTTTTGGACCAGCAAGCAGCGTTTTTTGGCCCATATATCTAAAAATTTATTGCAGACATGTCCCATTGCAATTCCGATTTCCGTATTATCGTACAATATGACCATTTAGAAAAAAACAAACAAATACTATAGCTCAAATATACCATACAGTAGTGATTAAAAAAAAAAAATATATATTCTTTTCCAAATTTCTTGTTAACGCCCAGGAGCTCAGTCTTGGAAATGAATAACAACTAACTACGTGTTCGTCAGAGAGTTAAGAATATCCATTTAACATTATTCAGAAATAAAGTAGTACAACTACGGTAGATATTTTCAATTTGTTTATGGTAGAACAATTCAAGTACTGTAATGTAGTGCCAAAAGAGAAGTAAAACTGTGGTCCTGACAGCACACAAAAGAAAAGTTGAAACTTTGCACTGTTCAGGATTGTACAGTGTCCTTATTAATAGGGGATGAAAGGTATGATATAATAAGAATCAGACAATTTGAGAAACGCTGTAAACATGGTCAGGAAATCTGGCCATCAAATTAACGGTTCACTTTCCCTTTGCCTACACATACACCGAATAGTCTGGCCTATTCTTCACAGATTCTCCTCTGTCCTCATACACTTGGCAACACTGAGATTACCAAACAATTCTTCTTCACCCAAGGGGTTAACTACTGCACTGTAATTGTTCAGTGGCTACTTTCCTCTTGGTAAGGGTAGAAGAGACTCTTTAGCTATGGTAGGCAGCTCTTCTAGCAGGACACTAAAAAATCAAACCATTACTCTCTTGTCTTAGATAGTGCCATAGCCTCTGTACCCTGGTCTTCTACTGTCTTGGGTTAGAGTTCTCTTGCTTGAGGGTACACTATTCTATCTTATTTCTCTTCTTGTTTTGTTAAAGTTTTTAGTTTATATAAGAAATATTCATTTTATTATTGTTACTGTTCCTAAAATATTTTATTTTTCCTTTTTTCCTTTCCTCACTGGACTATTTTCCCTGTTGGGGCCCCTGGGCTTATAGCATTCTGCTTTTCCAACTAGGGTTGTGGCTTAGCAAGTAATAATAATAATAAAATGACAGCTAAAATACCTTTAGCATTATACAGTAGCTATCATACTTTGCAGGTCATTCTGACTGCAAAATTAAAGGCTTCCTATGCAATCAAATATTTCAGAGCAAATTATAAATACTATAGATGAGTGTACATAACCCATGGAAATTCTTTTAAGAAATGCAAATGATACAAGATATTTTTGTCAAGATATTATTTACACCATTGCCGGATTAAAATCTATGTGTTGTACGTATACATGCAGAGAAATATATTTGATTTTGGAATTATCAAACATACGGTAATTGATTTCCAAATGCACCCCATTACCAGATATTAGCATTGATAAAAATGTAATTGGCCAACATATCAGACCGCTGACAAAATTATGCTTAAAAAAAAAGGGTAAAGTCCAATGTCATTCAGTAGGAAATCTCAAATCCTTCATAAAACAGGCAAGATTTCAGTTACTGGGAAAGAAAAAAATATATAGGAAAATGAAATTCAGTTTACATACATTGAACCTAGAAAAGCTAGAACTCTTAGGTATCCTCTTGCACATTGATAGGTAAAACTAGTCTAGACTTCAGAGTCATGTTTTAAGAAAATTAATAAAAGAGTATCTGTTAAAATCATGAAAAGATCAATGACAATTTGATCAATTAAAAGACCTTTGATAAAGTAGATAAGAAAAAATAGAACATTCATCTAATAAGGAAGAAAAGGCATAAAGAAAAGTATTCAGTCTATACTTAGATTATCTAAATAGTAACTTATAGTTCATTACATATTTCTATGAACCTCCCTTGATGTTCATATTGCTTCTCTCTTGAAGCTTGGCTTATATCCACGTATACCCCAAAAATAAAAATTTCCCGTTTTCTTTCATTCCAATAGGCTTAGGCAGGCCTACAGTTTAGTACCGACACAACCTAGCAGTTAATGGCAAAAATCACAGCACTGGTATGCCGTACCTGCTTTTATCTTCCAGCTTTCTCACTGACTTTGACTGGATAAATTGACACTGCACTAACCCCAATCAGATTTTGAAGCATCTTAAAATGTTATTTAGATTATTAGTAGTTACAAGGATGTCCTCTGCATCTGTTAGCAATTACTGTGCAGATTGTTCTGGAGGTTCCTGGGTTATCATTACCCTCATTCTCTGTCTCGTGCCAGGAGGCAGAATTGTGATTTAGATACAGTAGTTGCAAGCTCTGGTCGGTTGAGAGGAGATTCCAGGTACCTCCTAAGAAAGTACAGTAGTTCGAGGTAAGTCTCCGTGTTGGAACAAATGAATTTTAGTTCAGGGAAAAATCCAGAAGACAAAGCTACTTGATTAAAGTGGGGATGATGATTACAATGCCATTCCAGCCTTTTAACAAGCTTTCAAGTTTCAATATTAATGATTGATTTATGAAATATTTGGCCCAAAACCAAACGCCAGAGCCGCAAGGATATCCAGTGCATACATATCTTTTTCAATATTAATGACATTCATAAGATTTATTATCTTTGGTTTCTTTTGTTGAATCTAAGAAGGCCAAGAAGTCTTTGAGTGAAAGCAGATTCTAGCCTAACCTGCCCAATTTTGAACTCTAGCCTTACTAAAGTTTTCCCAAGTGGTTCTAGTGCTGCAGTCAGGAAGGGTTCTCATGTTGCATAGCATATGTCATACTAAGTAGAATGCCTCTCCTATAGCCTCACATTTTAAATTTACTGCAGATCTTTCAACTGCAAAACCCTCACTTTCCTCAATTCAGTCTACACTCTTTAGACCACTGGTTTCCAAGCTAGCAGTAGTATCTCAAAGGTACTAGCCACCTGTTGAGATACCACCACTAGTGTGTTATTGGGTCCTTTGACTGGCCAGATAGTACTACACTGGATCCCTCTCTGGTTTCTGCTAATTTTCCCTTTGCCTACACATACAACCAATAGTCTGGCCTATTCTTTACACATTTTCCTCTTTCCTTATACACCCGAGGTAAACGAACAATTCGTCTTCACTCAATGGGTTAAAATTACTGCACTGTATTTGTTCAGTGGCTATTTTTCACCAGGTAAGGGTAGAAGAAACTTCAGCTATGGCAGGCAGCTCTTCTAGGACACTAAAATCAAACCATATTCTCTAGTCTTGGGTAATGCCATAGCCTCTGCACCATGGTCTTGGGTAAGAGTTCTCTTGCTTGATGGTACACTGGCACTCTATTCTATCTGTTTCCTTATTTCATTTCCTCACTGGGTTATTTTCCTTGTTGGAGCCCTTGGGCTTATATAATCCTGCTTTTTCAACTAAGGTTATAGCTTAGCTAGTAATAATAATAGCAGACCGAGGAAGTAGCTTGGATCTTAGCATCCCTACTCTCACTGAAGTATGCATTCATGAGCAACAAATTTCATATATCAATGACATGGCTTATGGTATGGTTCCTATGGAACAGTGTACCTGCATTGAGAAAAATAAATTTGGGAAATATAAAATATATACCTGGATATTAATTTTAATTGATAGAAAATAAATTAACATTAAAGTTTTATCGATTAAATCTAAGTTTTTAATTTTCAATGTCAGCTGATCTATTATATATATCATTCTGGTGGAATAGAGTAAGATTTTAAATAAACTTCCAAGTTACGACTGCGTCATGTTTTGGATGACAATAATTATCAAGTTGGTAGACTGGATCCATATATCCTTTCACGTGTTGAAGTAGGTGCTATATGTTACTGTACTGCCATAATATTTTTGTTAAATCCCTTTAGACATGAAATATACAGTAATCTTTAATACTACCTTACATAGATTCAGCAAAAGATGTGTTAAATGGCAGTAACCCTATCATGTGTAGGCTCATCCAATCGCACATCTCAATTTTTCTACAGCATCATAACCATAGGTGCTAGTACCTTTACTGTACTACCAAAACGAGTACAGTACCATGCCTAGCACAGGTGCAAAGTCTCCCATTATAAGTAAGCAAAAGGGAAAGCCTGTTGTTAACTTTTTCAGGTTTGTCCACCCGCAAAGAACATGAAATGAGAATAATACAGAGGAAGATATTGACGCTGATGAGATATTTAATCGTTTAGGAAACTTGTTTCTACATGGTATCCAAGTAAGTTGCTTAAGGTAAGCTCTAATACTAATTTTCTTTCATTATGTCTTTTGATGGACTGCTTTAATGGCTTATTTTCTACACTAACCAAATTATTGGCTACTAAAATGCTCCAAAGTTTCTCATTAAGTTCCCGTTTAGTATTAACCCTTTTACCCCCAGGCTATTTGGAAATTTCCAACCCTTGACCCCCAGGGGGTTATTTTTTTCCGAGCACATTTTGCAATATATTTTTTTTAAATTGCTCTAACAGCCTTAATTTTTGTCATAGAGACATCAGGTTGGTCTCATTCTCTTGGAAAATGCCTGAATTTTTTCAAAAAAATTATCAAAAATATAAAAAAAACATTTTTTATAGCATTTTTTTGCGAGGACGTACCGGTACGTCCATGTGGGTAAAGGGATGGCTTATGTGAAACGTACCAGTACGTCCTTTGGGGGTAAAAGGGTTAAATGCCTTTTTCTCTCAAAGCCACTTGTAATTTTTAAAACAGGTACTTGCTTCGGCAGTAAATACTATACAGTACTAGAATTGGAACGATAACAAGATTAGTTTTATTACTTCTATACTCTCCTGATGTTCATATACACGACCAACCTCCCTCACACTAACTACTGTAGTGATGTCAAGAGGATAGGAGATAAGTTTTAACCGAGACCAAAAGACAAAAGCAGGTACAAAGTATTGACACCGTAGTCATTGCAATCGGCCACTAAATTGTCTCAATACTGTACTAGAGGTCTAAGCCAATTAAAAGGAAAGAAAACAAGAAATTCTATTATTTTTACAGTAAACATCTACTGTATATACAATATGCCAAGCGCAGAAAGAGAAGCAATAAGAACTTGAGGCGAGTATAGAAATAAATCTTATTGTTAAAATTGTTATTTATCCATCAACAACATGAAAGAATTTCAAGAGGTTACAATCTTCCAAAACATCATGATAGAGAAGTTGTCTTTCAAAGTACAGTACCTGTACAGTACTGTGTTTTCATACTGTACTTTTTGGAGACCCAGTCTAGATGTGCCAATTTATGGCATCTCACTATAGTCCATTTCTTTTAGCAATGCATATTTGCACCGACTCGCAGCGGTGCCCTTTTAGCTCGGAAAAGTTTCCTGATCGCTGATTGGTTGGACGAGATCATTCTAACCAATCAGCGACCAGGAAATTTTTCCGAGCTAAAAGGGTCCCGCTGCGAGTCGGTGCAAATGTGCATCGCTAAAAGAAATGGACTATAGTTACCCAATTATGCTAGCCTAACCTAGGCTACTTGAGGATGTTAGCAAATGGTCAATGCATTATTGAATAGTTTTATAGCATGCTTAAAATGCATCAAATATCAAAGACTTTTCATCCTTTTACCCAAAATACATCATAACTTGCTTAGTCCCTCCCTGGTTATAGCCTGATGTCAACAGCGTGTTGGAGACAAGTGTCTGTGATGTAAACAGAAGAACATATTACGTTTTCAAAGTTATGTGTTTTCACGCTTACAAAATAATTCATAACTGTAGTGTTGTGTTTATGGTATAACCTAGTTTTTGCTGTTTTATATTGAAAATTTTCTAACATTCATTATTCTTTTCTAATACTGTACCACACATTTAAAATTTACAATAAAAAATTAATTTAATTTCATTGTTTAACTATATTCTAAGATGAAGGGAAGTTTTACTTTTTTGTCAAGTCACTTTTATGGCAATTACATTATTTTATTAGGTTGACAGACCATATTAAATAATCAGAATCTTTTGTCGGAATTAAGGTAGGTTATTTGATAAAGAAAAATTGATAACCCTTTTCTAATTCTCATGTATCTTTATACAGTACTTCTAACTCTGTCTTACGTGTTTGAAACATGATAAAAACGATATCGTTGTACTGCATTCCGGATACAGTATTTAAATCTAATGTAATCTAAAAAGAAAAAATATAAGAGTGCATTACAAAACTGGCAATGTGGAGTTTTGTAAGGATATGGAAAAATCAAATTTTTTAAAGAATTTACATTTTTCCTAGTCACACAAACTCAAGTCCTTTAATTAGAGGACACTTTCAGCACAAGCTGGAATCAGCAGAGCGCGGAGCAAACAGCTCTGGCCCCATAGGTAGGAGAGTAATCACTTTCTTCTCTATCTCAGGCCTCAAAGGGGTTGTACGAGGGAAGTTTTATAATAGAATTCAGGTTTGTGTGGCTAGGAAAAATACAAATTACTTTAAAAATTTGTGATTTGTTCCTACGCAGAATATAATCCCTCATCTTTTAATTAAGACGACTCACTGCTTGGTGGGCTGGAAGTTCCTAGAACCAAGCTGGAAGGTTCAATTTCTTCCCTAGAAGTGATCAATGCTTGAGCTCAATGGGCTTGAAGCAAGGACCCTTGTCACTCTCATTCAGTCTGTCATATGGATAAAAGACTGATAAACCCTGGGTTGTACATGAAACATATACTTGACTGACACTAGAGAACCCATTCCCCTGAAGGGGATATCAATTACAGTCAGATACCAAGACTGTATATGAATAATGAGTTGGTATAAGATCCACCATCTTCCTGTACCCTCCTGCTCATTACAGGAGGATGGAGAGAGGTTCTTCCTAAAGATTAAAGAATGGTACTCTGACGTGTAACTTTAAAGCATCTGGTCTGACCAGCTTGTAACATTTTGACTACTTTGTCCCCAAGGGAGGGACAGAAGAATGAAGAAGGCCCAGTTATACTACTGTACCTTCATTCCAGACTTACATCTACACGTTACCACATATAAGATGTCTCCTTGTCCCGTGTGGGACCCGGTTACACTACAACTTGAGCAGCAACTACAGGTCCAAGCACAAAGGTGTCAAGGGACTTGTGGGTACACTCCTGCAAATAAAAGGCTGTGAATGTGGTTTCCCTCTTTCAGACATTAACCTTCAACACACAATTCACTAACAGATTCCTCCTGAAAGCAAGGGTGGGGCCAATAACCTGACCTCATGAGCTTTAGTCCTGGCTGGCAAAGACAATATGTAAGCTTTACAGATTGTCTCACAAAGCCAGAGAGAGAGAGTATGCTCCTTGACACTCTCTCTTGGATCTGCCAGAGCCAAGGAAAAGTCTACGACATTTAAGCCTGAGGTGTCAGGTCCTTTACAAATAGCACAGCAGCGCCCCCACAAGATACAAGAGCATCTCGTCTCAATCGTTACCCGACGCCTCACAAATGACTCAAACCTGAGATCGTGTGCCAACATGTTCTGAGTCTGGGTCACAAAGTCCACCACAAACTCGAGGAGACCTTCCACCCATGAGTGTGGGTGACAAAGTAAGAGAGACCGGGCTATTAGCCAAGTCTCTTTGACGATGCTAAGGTTAGCAGAAATCTTGATACTGTAGTCGGATCTGTCTGACAACCTCGTCAAAGGCTCAAAAGGAGTATGTGTAAGAGCCTTGACGACCAAAGTCTCATCCCACTCTGGGGGTCTGAATTCCCAGGGTGTGCAAGACTGTTCGAAGCTCCTCACGAGCGTGGATAACTCCCAAGAAGAAGAGTCATCTATGCCCTTCGTTTGGAAGACCAAATCAAGGCTGAGCAGTAGCCTTTGACAGCAGCAACTGAGAGACAATTCTCTCGGCAAAGGAAGAAAGGAAATCTGCAATCTGTGCTAAAGTTAGTCTCCCCGGAGAAATACCCCCTTTACGACATCAATCGCAGAAGATAACCCACTTGGCTTAGTAAACTTCTACAGAGGACCTTCGGAGATACCCAGACATCTGAGCAGTGCCTCGTGAAAAACCTTTTAATCGGAGATACTGGACAGTCTCTACCCGTAGTGCTAAATTTAACAGTATGGTGGTATCTCTGCCAGTGCAACTGACAAAAGTGTGGGCCACAGGAGTAGTTCTTTCAGGACCTCGACCCAGAGAGCAAGCACATAAGGATATCACTCAGCATGAGGCCATCGTGGAGCCACCAGGATCCTCCTGAATCCTGACGTAACCAACACTGTCATTACCAGCCGGATCAGGCTGAAAGGCAGATAGGCGTACACGCCCTGTTGATACCATGGGTGTTGGAAGGCATCTTCGAAAAACGTCGAGGTCCAGAATGGGGGAACAAAATGTGGGGACCTTTCTGTTCAACCACAAGACGAATAGGTGACCACCGGAAAGCCCCACAAGACAAGAAGTCTTTCCGCTACCACTCTTCCGCTACAACCTGGAGACTGAGTGTATCTGTTAGTACATTCTTCTTGCCTGGACTCCTTTGGATAAATTTTCCTTGTCAAGTCACCAAGCATGATCATCCCAAGTTTCTGGTTCCACCGGAACAGGAAGAAACAGGGGACCCTAGACTACTGACCAGAGATTGATTGATTTCTTTGAAGTTTTCTGGCATTCTGTGCTGACCAGAGTCCCTTCAAGCACCACTGAAGGGATCTTTGATGGAGATACCCAAGAGTAATTTGTTTCTTCAATTAGGAAAGATGATCGAGATGATTGCTAGCGCTGGGCATGGATTCCTGTCATGAATAGAAAGAGTCACACAAATTTCCTGAGATTGCTGATGCGATCATCCACGGGCAAGACTCTTGCTGTCGTATCTTTCAGCATGGCAAGGTACTTCAATCTCTGATTGGGTAGAGATTCGACTTCTAGTTTACCAGTCCCCAGATTGTGGCAATATGCGAGAATTCAATCTCAATCCTGAATCAGCTACCTCTTTGAAAAAGCCAGTATCAACCAAACATCAGAATACATAAGAAGACATATCTCTTGCGAGTGGCCCCAAGCGGTTACCAATGTGAATACCAGAGTGAACACCTGGGGAGCTGTACACAGTCCAAAGCAATATTGAACTGGTACATTATACTGTAGAGAGAGAAGCAGATGTACTTTCGAAAGGTCTGATGAACAAGCACATGTAAGTACTTGTCCTGAAGGTCAATCAATAGCATGAAGTCTTCTCTCTGACTGAAGACAGCACAGACTGTATTGTCTCCATCTTGAACTTCATTTGTCAAACAAACTTGTTCAATAGAGATGTCAATGACTGGTCTACAGCCCCCAATCAACTCTTCTACTAGGAAGGGTCGAATATAGAAGCCCACAGATCCATCTCGAACAACTTCAATTACGTTCTTCCCAATACCCCTTCCACCTCTGCCCAAAGGGCCAGGGCTTCCATTGATGTTGGATGCTTCAATAGGAACTCTTATTGGAACTACAGATCGGGGAGCCCAATGATCCAGAAATAGTGGTAGGTAACTGTTCCAAAAGACTCGCCACCCACGACAAGCAACCAGCATGACCAAAGTTAAGGCGTCTCCAGCCTCCGAAAGGGAGTAATTAACACCAGAGGTTTCCCCCGCTCCAGCGAAACCTGAAAATACAGCCGACATTGATCCGAGTCATCCTGACACCTCCAGCATACTCTCCCGGGACTAATCTCGGAGAGGTAAGCACAGGAGCTACAGCAGTAGCGGCACCCCGAGGAGACAGAAGCAGCAAAAGACTTAACCAGTCTTCTTGAATGTTGTCCAGTCTGACCCGATGAATGCTTCACATGTTTCCTCCCTTTAAGGGCATGTGCCTGCCATTGCATTGGAGACTACAATCTACAGTACACTCAGGACATGAGAATGACGGCAAACAGTCATGACCCCGACAAGAGGCACAGCGGTAGTGAGGATCAACAGCCGGTTTAGCCATAAACCAGTTGCAGCGTCCCCCCTTTCCCCTGGAAAACAAGAACTTCTTGCTTCCATTCCATTACAACCTATTAACATTCACTTCCAGCAAAAAGAGAAAGAAATTGGAGAAAACGGCACACTGTAGTATTCAAGCCAGAGAACGTGAATACTACCAGACTGGAAGGGGGACAATGCTCCTCGCCCAACTCCCAATCCAGTTGGATAACCGTTCATTATCCAACTTTTAAAGACCAATTCTAGCTTGAGCTGAAACAATAACCCCTAATTAAAGGATGATGGTCTATATGCCACGTAGGAATAACTTCATTTCGGATAACAAAACAAACGCAGTTAATGATAACAGGAAGTAAAACTAAAAATGAACTAATATACAAAAAACCAATGACTATGAAGAGTCAGCCACATGGCCTGGAACTGGGGTTGCCATGAGAGTATTGGTATGTGAGACAGGACTTTCCTAAGGGTAGTTTTGCTTGTATAATCCTTCGCTATACTTCATCTATAATTACACTTGATAAATCTTCTCTGACCAAACAATATACTCATATGTTGAAAGTACATTTGGTAATTCAAATTGACCAAGGCTTTAATAATATTGGACACAAAAAATTTTCATATCACAATAAGCATTACTTCAAATTCTAAGTAAATAGTACCATGTATAGTATTATACAATGCAGTAGTACACACAGATATTAAATAATAAATATACACAAAAACTACATAATACTCTACTAAAAGGGGTCATCACAGGATTACAAGTGCAATGTTATTCTACATACCTGCTGATCATACTGCATAGGCATTGGCTGCATGGAAAATAGATTGAAATTATATCTACAGCACATATAAGAGATGTGTTCTATAACAAAAACTGTAGAAAGATGAGATGAGAATAGATGAAAGACATTGCTAACACAAGAGCGAAACCATTTTCCCATCAGTTACAAGAGAGCATACTGTTTTGGAGTTGCTGGTTAGATGAAAACACTAATAAATAGCATCATGTAATAAAGTGTACAGAATATAGAATAGTACAACCAAAGATGATGCAAACTTACATCATTATACATAATTACAAAACATTGAGAAATCCCATTTTTCTACAAGATAAGAATTGATAATAAACCTATGTACAACAAGTGATTTTGCAAACATGCACTTATGGAGTTTCAATACCTGTGGCTCATCCTGAGGGTGTCCCTGTGAATGGGAAAAACATTCTTAATATAAACAAATAACCATGAGACAAAAAGTCTCAAAGCTGGAGATATGGCAAAATTAGAATGGGTTATTAGGATAGAAGAGTATTCTACTACTATAGTATATTCCTTAACCTACTCATAACTTACTGGTCCTGAAATTTAGTTGAATACGTGCATTACTTTATAACTGTACTGTATATACTCTACTGAACAATATTCACTGTTCTGCTATTGCAAAGGGAATTCATTCGAAAGTAAAATAAATGTACAATAGTGTATGTTGGGTTAGTTCAACACCACCTGTTAGCTAAACTTTTCCTTCTTAAAAGGCATTTTGACTTGCTGGGCTACCTCAGTACCTACATTCTTTAATTCTATGCATAAAAGTGACCATAAAATGAATTGCCTCAAATGAATTGTTTGCATTTTACTTTTGACTGCAAGCTGTACTTCACTGTTATTTTTTAATTTGTCTGTCTGACCTTCAAATATTCTACTTGTGAATGATGAACTTTCATATGCTCTATGGTTGGCCTATTAGCCTAATCAATGACAGGTTAAGTAATAACTTAGTCTCTACCCAGTCAAGGAAAATACATAAATGGATGTTTTAAGACTTCTATGTTGAGTCATTTCTTTGTTTACAGTTTCAGTTTAACTTATGGCTTCACCTACCTACTTTCTAACTCATTTTATCTGAACATAATTTAGCAACTTATATCGCCCACAGGTTTTCACACATACAGTAATTATGGTCAAGACTTTTCCTTCATAAAATACATTTACACAGACACTATTGTTACAGAATTATTTTCATAAAGCAACTCGACATCAGTAAATAAAACTTATAGACCTCCGTAGTGAATTCACCTGAAGGATTTGTTCTCAAATAAAATGTAAAAATCTAAAGATAAAATTAGACAATGAACAAAAAGGCACCAGCCACCCATTGAGATACTCGTCATCATCATCTCCTCCTACGCCTATTGACGCAAAGGGCCTCAGTACATTTCGCCAGTAATCTCTATCTTGAGCTTTTAATTCAATACTTCTCCATTCGTCATCTCCTACTTAGCACTTCACGAGATACTACCGCTAGAATGTTACTTAGCCCTTAGACTGGCTGCGTTGGATCCCTCTCTGGCTTATATTTCCTTTGCCTACACATACATTGAATGGTAGTTAACCCCTTGAGTGAAGAAGAATTGTTTGGTAATCTCAGTGTTGTCAGATGTATGAGGACAGAGGAGAATGTGGAAAGCATAAGCCAGACTATTTTATGTATGTGTAGGCAAAGGAAAATGAGCTGAAACAAGAGAGAGAGAGGGATCCAATGCAGTACTGTCTAGCCAGTCGAAAGCCCCAATAACTCTCTAGCAGTAGTATCTCAACTGGTGGCTATTTCCCTGGCCCACCTACTACCCATAACACTAAAACCATGAAAATCAAGCTTCTTGGTGGTATTCTAGATTCACATAAGACAAAACTGACCAAGGATATCCTTAAGATCCAGAATACACAATAACAATTATGATGTTGAATGAAAATGCTTTCGTTGGAAAACAACTAGGCCTACGTTATGTATATTGAGATAAAGTAAAAAAATTTTGATATAAATATGCAAGACAGTACTAAAAAGGATACAAAAGGTATTACAGATGCATAAAGCACTATATAAAGTACTTTTACCGCACAATTGCAAATAATTGCTGACATAGTTAAAAGTACTGTAGCTGAAGCAGAAAATCCAAACGCTGAATTAAAAAATATTTAGAAAATCGAGACGGAATCATGAGAAAAAAGGAAAGAGATTGATTTAGAAAAAGATAACTCCGAGGAAGAAAAATGCATCAACAGCACCAGAAAATCTTTTGATATTTCACATAGCATGTGTATTGCACCCACTCCACAGGCTTCCCAAGGCAAGTTAACAGTGGAGAACACATCATTGTAAGGCCCTAATTATTATTATTATTACTATCCAAGCTACAACCCTAATTGGAAAAGCAAGATGCTATAAGCCCAGGGGCTCCAATAGGGAAAAATAGCCCCGTGAGGAAAGGGAATAAGGAAATAAATAAATGAAGAGAACAAATTAACAATAAATCATTCTAAAAAAAGTAACAACGTCAAAACAGATATGTCATATATAAACTATAAAAAGACTCATGTCTGCCTGGTCAACAAAAAAGCATTTGCTCCAACTTTGAACTTTTGAAGTTCTACTGATTCTACTACCCGATTAGGAAGATCATTCCACAACTAAGTCAATTATAAGTAAAATCTGCAGTGTAAAACATAGAATATTTGTAAATTGGCAGACACAGGTCAGCTCAGGGATATAAAAAGGGAAGTTCAATTCCATTTTACAAAATCAGGGAGATTTGATCTAACATAAAATAGCCTGAACTAACCTAACCTACGTCTGAGTGTCAAAGGGAAAACTATCACAAGCGGGCCCCCAAATTACCTCTATTACAACTGTAGTCCATTTCTTTTATCGAGGCAGATTTGCACCGACTCGCAGCGGTGCCCTTTTAGCTCGGAAAAGTTTCCTGATCGCTGATTGGTTAGAATTATCTCGTCCAACCAATCAGCGATCAAGAAACTTTTCCGAGCTAAAAGGGCACCGCTGCGAGTCGGTGCAAATCTGCATCGCTAAAAGAAATTGACTATAGTTGGCAAGTGCATCTGCCATTTTACAAATTACCCAAAAACTTTTGCCTTGAATTATGCAAGAAATAACCTCCTGTAATTCACAGAAATCTTGGTAAATATGCATATGGGACCAATAATCCTTCCTGAGATAATAAGAGGTGTATTTTTAGTAGCTTTAAATGATTTTGATGTTGACAACTGCCGTAAACAAGTATTTTTCAAGTTATAACTACACATGAAATACACGAGGATACGGCTGATAAACCCTGGGAGCCTTTGTAGGGTGACGGCCAGATCCGTTTTCATTCATAGAAAATGCGAATATTATAAAGTGGGTGGACTGTGGCCGTCATTCTAAAATCGAGTTCGTAGAAAACTGGAATATTCTGAACTGTAGCCGTCGTTCTAAAAACGATTTTGGCGGGAGAAGCTAACTTAAAAAACCCACCTAACCTATGCTAAAAGCCGTATCCTTACCCAGGGGGGCTTCGCCCTTCCAGACCCCCCCACTTACCTACTACGGGAGCGAAAAGATTCGTGGCCAGAGTAAGAACTCGAGCCACAAATTTTCAGGTAATTTAGGGTTTTTGGCAAAAAATATAAAAGTGTGCGTTTAAGCACATATTTAAGATCCGTAGACCATTTCCAAACGTTTTTATTCTATACAAGATAACAGTCGGAGCGATAATAAGCAAATTAGGACGCTTGGCCGTAGCGCTACAAACTACCCGTGCATTTTTAGTAGCTTTGAATGATCTTGATATTGACAACTGCCGTAGACAAGTATTTTTCAAGTTATAACGACACATGAAATACACGAGGATACGGCTGATAAACCCTGTTACACAAGAGAAACAGACACGAGGATACAGTCAGCCGTGACATCAGGTCCTCCGTTAACTTGACACAAGAACCCTAGTCCTTTACTTAACAGGATAACATGTATTATCAGTTTCCAAGCATGTATAGCCTCAACAGTGTTTGAGGAGCTCTATTCTCTTATGCTCTACCAGTTCCAAGCCCCTAATTAATATTGGTAATATTATAGTTCCGATTGGGACTATATTGTCCTTTCATGTATAAAAACCGTTCATAAATCATTAAACTAGCTTCATATTACTGTATTTAAAAGATAAACAACTTTGCATTTCCAATTAAGAAAATCAACTTGACAAGTACTAGGAAAGTTTATGCCTGTCCCAACCAACAACATACACACCCTAATTTAGAGTACTGTACCTCAAGCCAGGAAGCTTAGGGTAGCTTTAACATCAACAATTGTTATTCCATCAGAATTTTCAACCTGACCATGTACACAAAAGCTGAAAAATTCGTGTTCTGGAAAGCCAATAGGCCTACTTGTAGAAATCCATCAATTTGAGCTTTCCTCATAAGATCTACAGCCTTTCATATTAAACCTTATGTCTTATGACCTACTGACTCCTAAGCCTATCTATAAAGGAGCCGTTAAACAATTGTTATTCCATCAGAATTTTCAACCTGACCATGTACACAAAAGCTGAAAAATTCGTGTTCTGGTAAGTCAATAGGCCTACTTGTAGAAATCCATCAATTTGATCTCTCCTCATAAGATCTACAGCCTTTCATATTAAACACAATGTCTTATGACCCTACTGTCTCCTATGCCTACCTATAAACGAGCCGTTAAATACCCCTAAGAGTCCAATCAATAGCGACCTCCCAAACGCATAGGCCTACAACTCAAATATAGCCTACTCATCTATAAAACAACGCTATCATTTTAAATTCATGGGGAATAATGTCAAGTTTCTTCACTTAGGAATTCATATAGGTAAACTTAAGGCGGGTGGCAATTTTTTGTATAAAGGTACGATGGGCGGATAGTCAACGTAGGCGGATCCCACCGGTTTTCTTATGCTTTCATTAAAGCATAAAACAAGCGCTCTGCTTATTTTTATAAAAGAATACAACATGCTAGACTAATAATTACCTCCATGTCGCCGCCCGTGTCAATATCACTGAATAAAACCAAGAAAATACGGGCTCTTGATGGATACCCAGCTTCTGCGAGTCAGCCCTTAGTCAGAGTTTACAATGTTGCCAATTCCACAAGTCGATCTCTACTAACGTAACGTTAACGCTCTCTCTCTCTCTCTCTCTCTCTCTCCTCTCATCTCTCTCTCTCTCTCTCCTCTCTCTCTTCTCTCTCTCTCTCTCTCGTTTTAGATATTACAGTACAATGACACAGTAATTGCTTTTATAGGGTTATAGGGTCCCGAGTTATGAAAAGAATCCTTCTCTCTCTCTCTCTCTCTCTCTCTCTCTCTCTCTCTCTCTCTCTCTCCTCTCTCTCTCTCTCCTCTCTCTCTCCTCTCTCTCTCTCTCTTCTAATTTTCTGTAGATTATGTATGTATTTCATTACTAAGTGAATTGTAGATGTGTTTTATTCTCTCTCTCTCTCTCTCTCTCTCTCCTCTTCTCTCTCTCTCTCTCTCTCTCTCTCTCTCTCTCTTTCTCTCTCTCTCTCTCTCTCTCTCTCTCTTAATTTTACTGTAGATTTTGTTTGTATTTCATTACTAAGTGAATTGTAAATGTGTTTTATTCTCTCTCTCTCTCTCTCTCTCTCTCTCTCTCTCTCTCTCTCTCTCCTCTCTCTCTCTTCTCTCTCTCTCTCTCTCTCTCTCTTTTAATTTTACTGTAGATTTTGTATGCATTTCATTACTAAGTGAATTGTAAATGTTTTTTATTCTCTCTCTCTCTCTCTCTCTCTCTCTCTCTCTCTCTCTCTCTCTCTCTCTCTCTCTCTCTCTCTCTCTCTCTCTCTCTCTCTCTCTTTTTAATTTTACTGTAGATTTTGTATGTATTTCATTACTAAGTGAATTGTAAATGTGTTTTATTCTCTCTCTCTCTCTCTCTCTCTCTCTCTCTCTCTCTCTCTCTCTCTCTCTCTCTCTCTCTCTCTCTCTCTTTTAATTTTACTGTAGATTTTGTATGTATTTCATTACTATGTGAATTGTAAATGTGTTTTATTCTCTCTCTCTCTCTCCTCTCTCTCCTCTCTCTCTCTCTCTCTCTCTCTCTCTCTCTCTCTCTCTCTTTCTTTAGATATTACAGTGTCACAGTACAATAACACGGTAATGCTTTTATAGGCTCCCAAGATATAAAAAGAATCCATTGTCAAGCACTCACGTGCTACAGGTAGGTAATATATTTTCAAATAATTTATGGTTGTTTCATAAATAAATTACATTTGGACAGAAATTGCGGTCTGTGCTGTATGCAAAAAGCTAATCTATTAATCATTATTCTAGAGTACTACTTGGTGCAAAAAATATTCTTAATTTCTCATCTGAAAATAGAAAGTTTCCTTTAAATAATTAAAATAGAGACATTTTCGATAAAATCTCTTAATATCGGCGCGATAAAAAAACTTTTTTTTTTTAATTTCTAGCTAGTCGACTGATTTTTTTCCTTCTTCTTCTTCTTCTTCCTTTTGTAATTATTATTATTATTATTATTATTATTATTATTATTATTATTATTATTATTATTATTATTATTATTATTATGCAAGCTACAACCCTAGTTGGAAAGCAAGATGCTATAAGCCCAAGGGCTCCAATAGAGAAAAATAGCCCTGTGAGGAAAGGAAATAAGGAAATAAATAAATGATGAGAGCAAATTAACAATAAATCATTCTAAAAACAGTAACAACGTCAAAACAGATATGTCATATATAAACTATAAAAAGAGTTATATCAGCCTGTTCAACATAAAAACATTTGCTGCAACTTTGAACTTTTGAAGTTCTACTGATTCAATTACCCGATTAGGAAGATCATTCCACAACTTGGTCACAGTTGGAATAAAACTTCTAGAATACTGAGTAGTATTGAGCCTCATGATTTAGAAGGCCTGGCTATTAGAATTAACTGCCTGCCTAGTATTACGAACAGGATGGAATTGTCCAGGAAGATCTGAATGTAGAGGATGGTCAGAGTTATGCATGTTACATGAACATGCATAATGAACCAATTGAACGACGGTGCCAAAGATTAATATCTAGATCAGGAATAAGAAATTTAATAGACCGTAAGTATTTTTCCAACAAATTAAGATGAGAATCAGCAAATGAAGACCAGACAGGAGAACAATATCCTACTCAAAACAAGGTAGAATGAAAGAATTAAAACACTTCTTCAGAATAGATTGATCACCGAAAATCTTGAGAGACTTTTTCAATAAGCCTTTTTTTTTGTGCAATTGAAGAAGACACAGACCTAAAGTGTTTCTCAAAAGTAAATTTGCTGTCGAGAATTACACCTAAAATCTTAAAAGTCATACAAAGTTAAAGAAACATTATCAATACTGAGATCCGGATGTTGAGGAGCCCCTGTCCTTGACCTACTTACAATAATACTCCTTGTTTTGTCAGGATTCAACTTCATACCCCATAATTTGCACCATGCACTAATTTTAGCTATATCTCTATTAAGGGATTCAGCAACCTCAGATCTACATTCAGGGGATGGAATTGATGCAAAGAGAGTAGCATCATCTGCATATGCAACAAGCTTGTTTTCTAGACCAAACCACATGTCATGTGTATATAGCATGAAAAGTAATGGGCCAAGAACACTACCCTGTGGAAGACCAGATATTAAATTCCTATACTCATTATGGTGCCCATCAACAACAACTCTTTGAGATCTATTATTCAAAAAGTCAACAATAATGCTAAGAAACGACCCACCCACTCCAACTGTTTAAGTTTGAAAATAAGGGTCTCATAATTAATACGGTCAAAGGCAGCGCTAAAATCAAGGCCAATCATACGAACTTCCTGACCATAATCAAGGGATTTCTGTACAGCATTGGATATTGTAAGAAGGGCATCACATGCTCCAAGGCCTTTACAAAAACCAAATTGCAAACTAAGGAATAGATGATTACCTTCAGCAAACCTATCAAGACGTTTTGCCAAAAGACGTTCAAAATCTTTAGATGATATGGGAGTTATGGAAATTGGGCGGTAATCAGTTGGACTTGAGCTACCACAAACACATTTACATAAAGGAGTAACATTACCAAATCTCCAACTAGTGCTAAAAGCTCCTCTTCTTGCTAACTTGCACAAAATAACAGATAACTTTGGAGCTAAGAAATCTGCAGTCTTTATAAAAAACAAAGGAAAAATACCATTTGGGTCTACACCTCCATAAGCATCAAGGTCCATCAACCGAGCTTTAATTTCACGAGATCGAAAAGCTAAACTAGTTAGTTTAGCCTCAGGAAAACAAGATTGAG
>NC_090750.1:74038163-74065663 GCF_036898095.1 Palaemon carinicauda
GATTTCCAGCTCCCATAACATAAACAGAAGCAAATGCAGTTATGATTAAAGAAGCGTAACTAACTGCTTTTAATGACTACATTTAGTGCGTTTTTAGCGTTAAGACTGGTCATAAAATGCTTTATTACTCATTAGATGGTATAAATAGTAAGTTACTAAATCAATTGATTGTATTTTTATTGGGCAGCAAAAATATATCATGACATTTTGGAACATACCCTTTTTTACAGAAAAGATTAGTTTTTTTTTTTTTCGCTGACTTCAATTCACATCTGGGTCATTTATATTTTGCTTTTTTAAAATGTGGTAATAAATCAAAACTAATCCACTTTTGAATGTTGCTTTATAAAACATAATGCAATAAAGTAAAACTATTAATGTTTAAAATTAAACTTGAATACGTAGGCCTATTGAAATATAAGAACAAACGTTACAACGTCTAACCGAAGATAAATAATAAAGTTCAAATTCTATGAGATAAAGGCCAGCCTATGTTGGGGCTGGGATGTTAGGACTACTCAAATAATATGTAGTATGAGTAACCATTGGATTTTATATATTATTATTGTTGTTGTTTTATAGTCAATTCAATTGATTTATATTTTTTTCTATTTTATTATATTTTAGCAGTAAATACAATTTTCTTCTTTACTTTTATCAACTTTAAAATTAGGATTTTACCGTATTTTGTTTAAAATGTTAGTTTTGGTGTAAATGATGATAGTTCACCTTATCTTATTTTTGGTTTTATATTCTGGTTCTAGTGATGGTTCCTGGTTACTATCGATGATCAAAACCTCTATTTAAAGATTTAAAGGCCGCTCATGAATGACAGGAGCAAGGGACAGTGACATTGCCCTATCGAGTACGACAATGCCCTAGAGATTGACCATATATACACATGATCAGCAGCCAAGTCCCCTCTCCACACAAGCTAGGACCAAGGAGGGCCAGGCAATGGCTGCTGATGTCTCAGCAGATAGACCTATAGGCTCCCCCAAAACCCCCCATACTTAGCTCACAAGGATAGTGAGGTTACAGCGACCAAAGAAACTAACGAGTTCGAGCGGGACTCGAATCTCAGTGTGGTGATCACCAGTCAGGGACGTTACCACATCGGCCACCACAATCTCTACCGAGAAGAATGTAATTTGCTACAATAATTTGCTACATGCAGTATATAAACAAGATCTTTTTGGTGTTTGTTTCGAGACAATTATATACAAGAATAATAAAATCCCCCGAACTATTTTCTTCTATAAATACTGATTTTCAGTATTTATAAGACGTAAAGCTTCAGTAGACCTAAGTCTTTAGAAGGTTGAGGAACCCTATGTCCAGTGAAATTCTTCTGCTTAAACACAGAGTTAAGCAGAATAGTGGTTTCATTATCGAAAATTCACAATATGAATATTATTGCATGCAAAACTCCACTCACTATTGAAAAGCTATGTTAGAGTAATGTGTCTTGGTATTGATAGATTTCGGTGAATTCAAAGAGCACCAAGAATGTTTCTTCTATTATATTTAATAAATGAGATATGCCATAGTACTAATGAAGCTATTATCTTCATTGACGTTACTTTTCCCTACAGAATATAAAGAATTATTATTATTATTATTATTATTATTATTATTATTATTATTATTATTATTATTAGCTAAGCTATGACCCCAGTTGGAAAAGCAGGATGCTATAAAACCAAGGGCTCCACAAGGGAAAAAGAGCCCTGTGAGGAAAGGCAATAAATAAACTATATGAGAATTAATGAACTAAAATAAAATATTTTAAGAACAGTAACAACATTGAAATCGATCTTTCATCATATATAAACTATAAAAAGAGACATGTCACCCTGTTCAACATAAAAACATTTCCTGTAAGTTTGAACTTTTGAAGTTCTACCGACTCAACTACCCGACCAGGAAGATCATAGCTGGAATAAAACTTATAGAATACTGTGCAGTATTGAGTCTCATGAAGGAAAAAGGCACGACTATTACAATTAACTGCATAGCTAGTATTATAAACAGGATGGGACTATCAGGAAAGATCTGAATTATGAAAAATCTTATGCAACATGCATAACGAACTAATCGAACGACGGTACCAGAGATTAATATCTAGATCAGGAATAAGAAACTTAACATCTTATTGAAAGGAATATGCAATGTACCTCAGTTGTCATACTTGCCCCCCTCCCCCCTCAACCCCTACTCTTCATCAACAGACCTGCACACCGTCGTATATTAGCTCAGGTGTTAAGTAGTCATTAAGGTCAGTTTGCAAGTGTTACCTGTATTGCAAGTGTTACCTGTATTGCAAGTGTTACCTGTACTTCGAATTAGATGTGATAAACTGTGTCTGGAAAAAGTAACATCTCTTTCCTTATGATAAGCCGTAGTGAGACATAACAAATGGTGCATACTTTATAATGTCAAGGGTGAATGTAACTATATAATTGTATATTAGACGGCTTAAAGTTGATTTTGCTTTATTATTTATCGTCGTTTCCGTGTTAGTTTTTACAAGTCTTGAACGTTCAAATTACGGTCTAGATTTGTAGGTAGTACGTTGACCAGGGCACCAGCCACTCGTTGAGATACTACTGCTAGAAAGTTATTGGGTCATTTGATTGGCCAGGCCTACATTGGATGCCTCTCTCTGGTTACGGCTCCTTTTGTCTTTGCCTGCACATATACCGAATAGTTTGGTCTATTCTTTCCTCATTCTCGTCTGTCTTCATACGCCTGACGACACTAAAATCTTATTCTTCTTCTCTCTATGGGTTAACTACTGCACTTTAATTGCTCACTGTCTACTTTCCTCTTGATAAGGGTAGAAGAGACTCTGTAGCTATGATAAACATCTCTTCTAGGAGAAGGACTCTCCAAAATCAAACCATTGTTCTCTAGTCTTGGGTAATGCCATAACCTCTGTACAGTACCATGGCCTTCCACTGTCTTGGATTAGAGTTCTCTTGCTTGAGGGTACACTCGGGCACGCTGTTCTATTTCATTTCTCTTCCTCTTGTTTTTTTTTTTAAGTTTTAATAGTTTACATATGAAAGATCTAATTTATATGTTGTTATTTTTCTTCTGATTTTTATTACTTCTCTTGTAGATTATTAATTTCCTTGTTTCCTTTCCTCACTGAGCAATTTATTTCTGTTGGAGCCCTTGGGCTCACAGCATCCTGCTTTTCCAACGAGGACTGTAGCTTAACTTATAATAATAATAATAATAATAATAATAATAATAATAATAGAGACCGTTGTTCAGATATTCCTTGATCTTAATGAAAGGCTTCGATTTATCGTAACCTCAAAATTAACTAAAGCACGTCATAATTCGTGTTGAATTAGTTTTGATATGTTTAACTGATTAAAATTAAATGTTTCGTATGATTGATGGCAATGAGAGAGCCGCACTGAAACTTCTAAATGCAGGCCCACCAGAATGTAATCAATATACCACAAATAGGAAAACGTTTTTAAACTTCAAGATTCTGGCAATCGGATCTCTCTCTCTCTCTCTCTCTCTCTCTCTCTCTCTCTCTCTCTCTCTCTCTCTCTCTCTCCCTAGCATTTCTGATCACCCTCATCAAGTCTCTTGAGGTCTCATTATTGATCAACACCACCCGTGTCGAGAGAAACGTGTTTTTTCTTTTTTTTTTTTATTTGAGGGGGGGGGGGGTGTCAATTTACCTTTATTTTATGCACCCTTAAAGTAATAGCTCTCAGCAATTGCCCCAAAACTAAAAAAGAATTATTGCATAATGAACTCCGGAATGCTTAAGAGAACTAGTTAAATGCGTTACGTGTTAAGGACATAAACAAGCGAACAACTTTAAGTTCCGGATCGAAACGGTAAAGGCTTAATTAGGTCTAGGCTACTCCTTTGGGCTTCCCTCGAACACCTGCCAGATAAATGATACACAAGCGCGCATGCTCATATTTCAGTACAGCGAGCGACAACTGAACATGCTCTTGTTAAATAGGACTAATCAAATGCGTTGATGTCATATTGCTCAGTGCTGTCATTCACCCTTTGACTTCTAAGCCGATGGCGGGATATTTTCCTTTGTTCCTGTATTTAGACCATCTAAACTTATAGCTTACTCCTCCTGCACGGTCAATCTATTTATCACGTTTTAGATGCGTAGACCCACGTAGACCTATCCCTTCTTCCCAAGGCATCTTTAATAAATACTATTCCCACCAACACGCCCTCATTTACTTTATAAACGAGACTAAAGCGCTTGAACGCATTCAATGCCACATTTTCCTTATTACTTATTCTTTAGCTACTTCTTTCATATGTAAAGTACATAACTTTTTTAACCATTCGCCTTCTGCAAACATTACAAGAGCTCTGGTTCGCTCTAGGTAATTTATTAAGATGGTCAAGGCACCAGCCATCCGTTGAGATACTATCGCAACAGTTATTGTGTCCTTTGACTGGCCAGACAGTGCTACATTGGATCCCCCTATCTGGTTACGACTCATTTTTTCTTTGCCTATACATACACCGAATATTCTGGTCTATTCTGCATACATTCTCCCCTGTCCTCATACACCTGACATCACTGAGATTACCAAACAATTCTTCACTCAAGGGTTAACTACTGTGTACAGTGGCTACATTCCTCCTGGTAAGGGTAGAACAGACTCTCTAGCTATGGTAAGCAGCTCTTCTAGAAGGATACTCAAAAATCAAGCAATTGTTCTTCAGTCTTAGGTAGTGTCATAGCCTTTGCACCAAGGTCTTCCACTGTCTTGGGGTAGAGTTATTATTATTATCATTATTATTATTACTTGCTAAGCTACAACCCTAGTTGGAATAGCAGGATGCTATAAGCCCAAAGGCTCCAACAGGGAAAATAGCCCAGTGAGGAAAGGAAAACAGGAAAATAAAATATTTTAAGAAAAGTAACAACATTAGAATATATATCTGCAATATAAACCATAAAAAAATTGAAACAAGTGGAAGAGAAAATAAGAAAGAATAGTGTGCTCAAGTGTACCCTCAAGCAAGAGACCTCTAACTCAAGGCAGTGGAAGACCATGGTACAGAGGCTATGACACAACCCAAGACTAAAGAACAATGGTTTGATTTTGGAGTGTCCTTCTCCTAAAAGAGCTGCTTACCATAGCTAAAGAGTCTCTTCTACCCTTACCAAGAGTGTAAACTCGGCCACGTTGTTCTAACTTATTTCTCTTCCTATTGTGTTTTTAAAGATTTTATGGTTTATATATGAATGATCTATTTCAACGTTGTTAATGTTCTTAAAGTATTACATTTCGATTGTTCATTACTTCACTTGTAGTTCATTTATTTCCTTATTTTCTTTCCTCACTTGGCTATTTATCTCTGTTGCTGTCCTTGACCTTATAGCATCCTGTTTTTCCAACCAGGATGATTGATATATAGTTAATTTATTCTCATCATTTATTTATTTCCTTATTTCCTTTCCTCACTGGGCTATTTTTCCCTGTTGGAGCCCTTGGGCTTATAGCATCTTGCTTTTTCAACTAGGGTTGTAGCTTGGCTAATAATAATAATAATAATAATAATAGTTTTTACGTCTTTTAACACAATCGACTTTCGCTCTGCCAGAACCGTATTTCACCTCCATGACAGAAGCCTCTATTTCTTTTTTGTTTTACCTCTTGTATGACACATAAATTCTTTTATATTGCCATTGTTTTCAAATCAACTTTACAGTTCTATATGACTGGACCGCTTCCATTCTTTTGCTACCCATATAATTCCTCATTTCATCGTGTTGGTTAAAGATTGCTAATACCATCCTTATTCTTCCTAATATCTGATTTCGACTTTTCACTCCCATAATTACTTTCCTAATCTATGTCTATTTCCATACTATCTTCACTTAACACTCTATTATAATTGAATATCAGACTCTTCCCATTTCTCTCAATATTTCTTCTATTTCACATATTAACCATTTTGCCTCTTCTTCTTTTGTTGTGGTATCTGAACACAACACGCAGTAATGGCTTCTCTCAATCTGTTTTCACCAGAAAGAACTTAAAACTAAAATGTCGCCAATACTAGACTATTTGAGACTGACTGATCTCCCATATATATTAAGATTATCTTATTCACTTGAAGAAATATAAATGGATAAGGTGAAAGACTAAACGACAGAAAGAGATCCATTCCTGGTAATTTTGGGAATCTGTCAATGTAAGGCCAGCCGATCGGGACTGCGGTCTATGCCAAAAAGCCAAAGGAAAGCCCTTCAAAAGAAGGCAACCGTGTTTATCCCATATAAATGAAGAAAAAAAACGCGAATAGAAGAAGAAGGTGATGCGTTGATTTATATCCTCACAAAAAGATATTTCTTATCATTTAAAGACTTCTTCCTTCGCCATTAGTACTTCCTGACAGAACATTCTACGGATATTACTGGTTGAAAACTGCCTTTCTACTTCACATCAGGATAGAACTTGAGACGTATCAGGGTTTTATTTACTTTTTTTTTATTATTTTATTATTATTATTATTTTCTTATTACGGATATTACAATAACAGGACACGGGCTCCTGCGTTTGCAGCCTGTAAGGGGGATGTCTCAGGTAAGAGACGATGGCACTACCCACCTAACCCTTAAGCGGTGGTCCATAGCACTTGAGAGGCCATGAGTCCAATGTTGATGTGTGACAAAAATATATCTATAAATCTTACATTTGAATTTAATACGAAATGGATGGAAAATAGTACGCGATAATATATTTGCAAATTCATTAGTCTATTATTATTATTATTATTATTATTATTATTATTATTAATATATCAATAAATTTAGATTTACTCAGGTTTCTAAAGTTGTTATAAACATTTGTATGCTTCGGGTCGCAATCCTGGTATCTTATATGGTTTGCCAAAAATACATAAAGAGAATATTCCTTTAAGACCAGTGCTATCGTCAATCAATACACCAAATTTTAGTTTAGCAAAATTTATGATTCCTAATATAGAAGAATGGGCAAAGAATGAATATACCTTGGAAAATTCATATGTATTTTTTGATACTATAAAAAATTTTAGACTAAAAAATAATTATTATATGGCAAGCTTTGACATCGAAAGCTTATATACAAATATCCCCACAAAAGAAGTTATTATTATTATTATTATTATTATTATGATGTCTCACAGGATTGTAATACAGGAGAGGGGGTTCCCAGCCCCCTCGTCCCGTCCCTTTTAGTCGCCTCTTACGACACGCAGGGATACGTTGGCGCTATTCTAATTGCTTTTATTCCCCCTGCTGCAGCTTCCTCCGGTGCCTTGGATGTCCGCGGAGGTAGCAGCAGTAGGGGATTCAGCATTATGAAGCTTCATCTGTGGTGGATAATGTGGGAGGGTGGGCTGTGGCACCCTAGCAGTACCAGCCGAACTCGGTTGAGTCCCTTGTCAGGCTGGGAGGAATGTAGAGAGGAGAGGTCCCCTTTTTTTGTTTCATTTGTTTGATGTCGGCTGCCCCCCAAAATTGGGGGAAGTGCCTTGGTATATGTATGTATGTATGTATGTATTATTATTACTTTACCCCTCTGTATTCATTACATAATGGATAGAAAATAGTACATGGAAATATATTTGTAAATTCATAAGTCGTTGGCCAATGGATAAGATCAGCTATAATCAATTCAACATTGCAAGAATTCGCGTTTAATTACCCATATAACATTCTGGACTATTATTAGTATCAGTTTTCTTGCCTAGTCAGAAATGACAGAAATGCCTAAGTTATTTTGGAATAATAGCGTACTTGAAATATATCAAGTACTATATGTGGATTTGCATTGTCTACTTCTAGATTTTGTGATACTCGATTGTGGAATTAATTGTTAATAGACTGTCGGGGCTACACACAAAGATAAATATAAAGATACCATTTGATGTTGTCTACTACAGTCCATTTCTTTTAGCGATGCATATTTGCGCAGACTCGCAGCGGTGCCCTTTTAGCTCGGATAAGTTTCCTGATCGCTGATTGGTTGGACAAGATAATTCTAACCAATCAGCGATCAGGAAGCTTTTCCGAGCTAAAAGGGCACCGCCGCGAGTCGGTGCAAATATGCATCGCTAAAAGAAATGGACTATAAGATTCTAACCACCTAGGAGCTAGACGCACCGTCAAAAAGCCCCTGTCCGGAGAGACGCTCCGGGCAATCCAAAGAAGAAGAAGAAGATGTACTAAGATTACTCCTTGCTTCACAGAGAATACAAAATATCTTGAGGTAGTGAAGAATTGCGGAAGAAATGCAAAATGTATGGATCATCTGCTATACAAGGCTAGGACACGTGCATGCAATAAGCATACACACTCAAGATGTATACAACCCTGCATACAGGAGGAAAGGGTGAGATTGTATGTATTATTCACGAGCAGGTGTGGCGAGAGAGATATAAGTCAGGGCCTGCGTTTACTTAATGCAACAAGTGTGATTTATTCCACGTCCTGCGCTACGGGTCTACATCTGCGGCATTCAGATACGTTGTGTCATTTACTGATAAGGGAAAGTAATGAGAATTATTTAAGAATCTTTTCGAGAGCACCGTAGTCCAAATAACATAATGTAGGCCTACTGATGGCTGCTCTCTCTCTCTCTCTCTCTCTCTCTCTCTCTCTCTCTCTCTCTCTCTCTCAGGCAAATGCATATTGGTGGAAGATATTCCTATCGAAGTGTTAAGCGTTGCCCTGAATTCGCCGGGGGAAGATGAACGAACGCATTCTTTAGTTTTATTAATTCTGAACGCACCTTGGTGTCGCAGTAGTGGCCACTTAGTCAATTACGGGACTTCTTATCCCAGACAAAAATCGTCGATTTCCTATCTACATTATTTTGAGGAAGTGTTTTTAATGTGCACTAACATTTCATAATTAAAGATTCCTCTCTTATAAATACGGAGTTACACGAGATAATTTTCGGGCATGATTTTGGCAGCTGACCAATTTATTTAAATTAGTATGTCGTCACAACAGTCGTGGTCATTTGCACATCTGTTTTTAGCAATTTGCCGCTAATTTGCATCGCCTAGCTAATGATGGCGACACCGTTCAAGTCAATATAGCTCGATCTCTAGTGAAACTGCTTCAGTTGCACAGTTGCACCACCAACAATGGGTAATTGCCCAAAATTTAAGAGGCGAGATACTTGAAGATTCCTCCCCGCCTGGGGTTCGAGCCCAGCTCAAACTTGACATTTCCTTTAGTATCTGCAACCTCACCATCCTTCTGAGCTAAGATAAGGATGGGGTGTTTGGTGGAAGCCTATAGGTCTACCTCCTGAGTCATCAACATCCATTGCCTGGCCCTTCCTGGTCATAGGCTGGATAGAGAGGGGCTTGGGCGCTGATTGCAACATATATGATAATTCTCTAGGGCATTGTCCTGCCAGCTAGGGTAATGTCACCGTCGCTTGCCTCTGCCATTCATGATCGGTCTTTAAACCTTTGAAAACATATTAAAGGGCTCCAGTATCCTAGGGTACCACCATTGATTATTAATTGATTAGTTCACAGTGTTGCTTTTGAAATCAGATGCAATAACATTAAACTAATAGAGCAGGATTCACGTTTCCAAGGGTTGTATCCTTTGAGGATATAGAGAAGTGGGCAGGAAAGTTAATGCAGAGGCAGTAATCAACTGTGGATTAAGCTAAATATACCGACCATCTCTCTCTCTCTCTCTCTCTCTCTCTCTCTCTCTCTCATATATATATGTATATATATATATATATATATATCTATATATATATATATACATATGTATATATGCACACATATATGCATGTATATATATATATATATATATATACACATACATACATACATACTAATTTCAAAATTCGATGACATGTGATATGTCCCCAAGTACTATTTTCTAATCTATTTATTTATCGCTTATTATCACTTCATTATCCATAATTCAAACCAGATTCTTAGGATTAAAGATTAGAATTTCATGGACATGTCCCTACTCCCCAGTGACTAGCCTTTAACAAACAAGGTTTTCATTATTCCTTGACCCAGTCATCTTCTGAGAATCAGATGTTCTTACTAAAGTTGCTTCTTTAGCTCTTTAAATTCCTGTTACTTCACATACAACCCTCATATTGATACAAATCTGAAATGAAAGTGAAACCACGCACACCATTTCTCTCTCTCTCTCTCTCTCTCTCTCTCTCTCTCTCTCTTTATATATATATATATATATATACATATATATATATATATATATAATATAGAGAGAGAGAGAGAGAGAGAGAGAGAGAGAGAGAGATGAAACATCTCAACTGTATATCACATTCACTCGTAAACTGAGCTCTCTCTCTCTCTCTCTCTCTCTCTCTCTCTCTCTCACTGTATTGTTGTCTAATGAAAGACTATTTCTTCACGGACACTGACTTCTGAGAATAATACCGTATACGTGTAGTTTACTTACATGTAAACCAATATTTCTTTAGTGCTTCAGAATAAACTAGCTTTTTTGGTATCCCCCTGGTATGAAAAAATAACAGGATAAAATCTACAAAGCCATTTGGTTCGCACACATATAGGCCTACATGGGTCTCTCTCTCTCTCTCTCTCTCTCTCTCTCTCTCTCTCTCTGTATATATATATACATATATATATATATATATATATATATGTATATATATATATACAGAGAGAGAGAGAGAGAGAGAGAGAGAGAGAGAGAGAGAGAGAGAGAGAGATAATTTTTTCGCGAGTCCTGAACGGCTTCGGGAGAAATTCTTCGTGCATCCCCAAAAGGATTCAGAAGAAATTTCCATAGACTTAGCAAGGAATTCTGAATGATTCCAGAAATCTCTGAACGAGTTCGGAAGAAAATCTTCCTGAATCTCCTCTCCAAATGACTTCAGAAAAAATAGCCCCAGACTTAGCATAGAGTTCTGAATGACTCCAGAATGGAATCTTCCCGGAGCAGTTCTGAACGACTCCCCCACGGATTCCAAAAGACTTCTGAAGACCTGATCTCTCTCTCTCTCTCTTTTTTTTAATCATACCTTGCAACACCTCACGATCTGTATGTACTGTAGCTATGGAAGTTTACGTAGTGAACATTGGGAGGAAGATTTCACTTTACTCACAGAGCTCGCGTTCTGGCGGAACTCGTAACTGACTGTGAGAATTTTGTTACAGCTACAGGATGAACTGGAGGCTATTCGGAACACCTTCATCTACAGATAGTTTGGATAGGTGTTGCCGAAGTTGGCGAGCTTTGAGGATCATAATGTAAGCGCCTTGAAAGATAATTTGCTTGCGGTTTAGCGACGTGTGTTTCTTCAAAATTCGGCATTGAAGATAGAACATATCAGGACGGCATTGGTAAATATATTGTGTTGCTCTTCGTTAACTTTAGTATGACGGCGTATATTGTATGCCGAGAAATCAATGGCATCCATGTCTTTACCCATCGCCCTTATAGGTAAAGACATGAAAGCCATCGATTTCTCCGAGGAGTCTGACGAACCGAGGACAAACAGCACTGAAATGTCTCTTGAAATCTCGAAGGAGACTGGCAAACTAAGCAAAGAAGATCTTGAAAAACTATAAAAGACAGAAGAGAATAGAGAAAGAAAGCCTTTATATGAAGAAGCATAAAAATAGCCTTTAATTATAGAGGTAAGTCACCTAAAAAACTGAGGTCAAATAGCCTCTACTATTAGCGGTTAGTCGCCTTAAAACAGAGGTCTCAAAGAGCCTCTAGTGCTAGAAATATAGCACCCAAAAATAAAGGTCAAAGAACTTTCAATGTTAGAGGTAAGGGGATTAAAATAAAGGTCAAAGAAACTCTAATGCTAGAGTATAGCACCTCAAAATAGAGGTCAAAGAACCTCTAATGCTAAAAGTAAGGAGCCTCAAAACAGAGGTCAAAGAACCTCTAATGTTAAAAGTAAGGAGCCTCAAAATAGAGGTAAAAAAAACTCCAATGCTAAAAGTAAGGAGCCTCAAAACAGAGGTCAAAGAGCCTCTAATGTTAAAAGTAAGGAGCCTCAAAATAGAGGTCAAAGACCCTCTAATGCTAAAAGTAAGGAGCCTCAAAATAGAGATCAAAGAACCTCTAATACTAAAAGTAAGGAGCCTCAAAACAGAGGTCAAAGACCCTCTAATCCTAAAAGTAAGGAGCCTCAAAATAGAGGTCAAAGACCCTCTCATGTTAAAAGTAAGGAGCCTAAAAATAGAGGTAAAAAACCCTCTAATGCTAAAAGTAAGGACCCTCAAAACAGAGGTCAAAGACCCTCTAATGCTAAACGTAAGGAGCCTCAAAATAGAGGTCAAAGAGCCTCTAATGCTCAAAGTAAGGAGCCTCAAAATAGAGGTCAAAGAGCCTCTGATGCTAAAAGTAAGGAGCCTCAAAATAGAGGACAAAGACCCTCTAATGCTAAATATAAGAAGCCTCAAAATAGAGGTCAAAGACCCTCTAATGCTCAAAGTAAGGAGCCTCAAAATAGAGGTCATAGAGCCTCTAATGCTACAAGTATGGAGCCTCAAATTAGAGGTCAAAGAGCCTCTAATGCTAAAAGTATGGAGCCTCAAAATAGAGGTCAAAGAGCCTCTAATGCTACAAGTATGGAGCCTCAAATTAGAGGTCAAAGAGCCTCTAATGCTAAACGTAAGGAGCCTCAAAATAGAGGTCAAACAGCCTCTAATGCTAAAAGTAAGAAGCCTCAAAATAGAGGTCAAAGACCCTCTAATGCTAAAAGTAAGGAGCCTCAAAATAGAGGTCAAACAGCCTCTAATGCTAAAAGTAAGGAGCCTCAAAATAGAGGTCAAAGAGCCTCTAATGCTACAAGTATGGAGCCTCAAATTATAGGTCAAAGAGCCTCTAATGTTAAAAGTAAGGAGCCTCAAAATAGAGGTCAAAGAACCTCTAAGGCTAAACATAAGAAGCCTCAAAATAGAGGTCAAAGACCCTCTAATGCTAAAAGTAATGAGCCTCAAAATAGAGGTCAAACAGCCTCTAATGCTAAAAGTAAGAAACCTCAAAATAGAGGTCAAAGACCCTCTAATGCTAAAAGTAAGGAGCCTCAAAATAGAGGTCAAAGAGCCTCTAATGCTAAACGTAAGAAGCCTCAAAATAGAGGTCAAAGACCCTCTAATGCTAAACGTAAGGAGCCTCAAAATAGAGGTCAAAGAGCCTCTAATGCTCAAAGTAAGGAGCCTCAAAATAGAGGTCAAAGAACCTTTAATTCTAAACATAAGAAGCCTCAAAATAGAGGTCAAATCCCTCTAATGCTAAAAGTAAGGAGCCTCAAAATAGAGGTCAAAGACCCTCTAATGCTAAACGCAAGGAGCCTCAAAATAGAGGTCAAAGATCCTCTAATGCTCAAAGTAAGGAGCCTCAAAATAGAGGTCAAAGACCCTCTAATGCTAAAAGTAAGGAGCCTCAAAATAGAGGTCACAGAGCCTCTAATGCTAAAAGTAAGGAGCCTCAAAATAGAGGTAAAAGAGCCTCTAATGCAGGAGATACTGCACCTCAAAATCGAGGTCAAAGAGCCTCTAACGCTAAAAGTAAGGAGCCTCAAAATAGGTCAAAAAGCCTCAGAATAGGTCAAAGAGCCTCTAATTTTAAATGTAAGGAGCCTCAAAACCAAGGTCAAAGAGCTTCTAATGCTAAAAGTAAAGAGCCTCAAAATAGAGGTCAAAGAGACTCTAATGCTAGAAGTGAGCAGCCTCAAAATAGAGGTCAAAGACCCTCTAATGCTAAAAGCAAGGAGCCTCAAAATAGAGGTCAAATACACTCTAATGCTAAACCTAAGGAGCCTCAAAATAGAGGTCAAAGACCCGCTAATGCTAAACGTAAGGAGCCCCAAAATAGAGGTCAAACAGCCTCTAATGCTAAAAGTAAGGAGCCTCAAAATAGAGGTCAAAGACCCTCTAATGCTAAAAGGAGTCTCAAAATAGAGGTCAAAGAGCCTCTAATGCTAAAATTAAGGACCCTCAAAATAGAGGTCAAAGACCCTCTAATGCTAAAAGGAGTCTCAAAATAGAGGTCAAAGAGCCTCTAATGCTAAAAGTAAGGACCCTCAAAATAGAGGGCAAAGACCCTCTAATGCTAAAAGGAGTCTTAAAATGGAGGTCAAAGAGCCTCTAATGCTAAAAGTAAGGACCCTTAAAATAAAGGTCAAAGAGCCTATAATACTAAAAGTAAGGAGCCTCAAAATAGAGGTCAAAGAGACTCTAATGCTAAAAGTGAACAGTCTCAAAATAGAGGTCAAAGAGCCTTTAATGCTCAAAGTAAGGAGCCTCAAAATAGAGGTCAAAGACCCTCTAATGCTAAACTAAGGAGCCTAAAAATAGAGGTCAAAGAGCCTCTAATGCTAAAAGTAAGGAGCCTTAAAATAGGGATCAAAGACCCTCTAATGCTAAACGTAAGGAGCCTCAAAATAGAGATCAAAGACCTTCTAGTGCTAAAAATAAGGAGTCTCAAAACAGAGGTCAAAGAGACTCTAAAGCTAAAAGTAAGGAGCCTCAAAATAGAGGTCAAAGACCCTCTAATGCTAAAAGTAAGGAGCCTCAAAATAGAGGTCAAAGACCTTGTAATGCTAAACGTAAGGAGCCTCAAAATAGAAGTCAAAGATCCTCAAATGCTAAAAGTAAGGAGCCTCAAAATAGAGGTCAAACAGCCTCTAATGCTAAAAGTAAGGAGCCTCAAAATAGAAGTCAAAGAGACTCTAATGCTAAAAGTGAGCAGTCTCAAAATAGAGGTCAAAGAGCCTCTAATACTAAAAGTAATGAGCCCCAAAATAGAAGTCAAAGACCCTCTAATGCTAAAAGTAAGGAGCCTCAAAACAGAGGTGAAAGAGCCTCTAATGCTAAAATTAAGGAGCCTCAAAATAGAGGTCAAAGAGCCTCTCATGTTAAAAGTAAGGAGTCTCAAAATAGAGGTCAAAGAGCCTCTAATGCTAAATGTAGGGAGCCTCAAAATAGAGGTAAAAAACCCTCTAATGCTCGAAGTAAGGAGCCTCAAAATAGAGGTCAAAGAACCTCTAATGCTAAAAGTAAGGAGCCTCAAAATAGAGGTCAAAGAGCCTCTAATGCTAGAGGTAAAGCACTTCAAATTAGAGATCAAAGAACATATAATGCTGAGATTGTAGTACCTCAAAATAGAGGTCATAGAGCCCTTAATACTAAAGGTATGGCACCTCAAAATAGAGCTTAAATATCCTCTAATGTTGGAAGTATGGCACCTCAAAATAAAAGGTCAAAGAGCCTCTAATGCTAGAGGTAAGGTACCTCAAAATAGAGGCCAAATAGTCTGGCCTATTCTTTGTATATTCACCTTACGCATTGGTTTCCTGCGCGCCAGCGCTTTTCCGCACCTTCACCAAAAACTGTGCTTCAGCAGAAACTGAGCACCAGCAGCATCCTGTGCGCTAACGCTCCAGTACTCTCCTTCGCACTCGTGCAAGAGGCAAAAAGAATAAAAACTTTTTGACAGGTTAAAATTGCCCTGTTCCCCTCCCCGCAAACGCATGACAGCATGCCCGCCGGGCAAAAAGGGAAGAGACTTCACAGAAGGGTTCAAGATCCCAAAGATTCCATCTTCCAAGGCGAATCAAATGATTCCCCTGAAGAAAGGAAAGATGAATACTGTGAAGAACTGCAGAGTATACTAGGTGCGAACCTAGAGAGATATGAAATTTGTGATTAATGACTTCAATGCTAAAGTTGGAAGGAATAATCAACGGATAGAAAATGTGATGGGTGTTGAGGTTCTTGGCGAAGTTGCAAATGAAAATGGGGCACATTTTATAAGTTATTGTTCAACAAACAATCTTGTTACTGGAGGTACTCTTTTCCAGCACAAGGAGATCCACAAATATACAAGGACTTCATCATGTGGCAATTACAAATATCAAATAGATCACATAGCCATTGATAAAGAGAGAAGGAGGACTCTGGGAAATGTAACAAGCTATAGAGGTGCAGATATTGGTAGTGATCACCAGCTCCCCATTGCCATACAAATATTAAAACTGAAAGCACCCAACAGAAATGAAGATAGAATACCTAAGTTTGATACAACTAAGCTTCTAGAGGATGAGCACAGAAATCTTTGTAACTGAATGTAGAAATCGATTTACAGTCTTAAGAGACTTTAAGAGACGAAGTTTTGGGACATGCAGTTACAAGGAGAAAACCATGGATATCAAATGATACTTGGGATACTATAAAAAGAAGACAAAGACTGAAATTGATTTCTTAAAATTTTCGAGGAAATAATGAAAATTACAAGGCAGAGCATGCCAAGTATTTCAGTATTGATAGTGAGGTCAAAAGAAATATCAGGAATGATTGGAGAGAATATTTAGACAGGAAAGCAGATGAGGCTGACAAAGCTATGAATTCAGGGAGTGGCTTTGTTGTAGGAATTGCTCTTGGAATTATTAATGAAATCTCTACGGGAAAAAAGAAGCATATCCCCATCAAAAAGAAAGATGGATCTGTTATAACAAAAGAACATGAAGAAAAGTAACGTTGGACTGAACACTTTAGTGAGGTCATGAATAGGAAATACAAAGGGAATAATTTGATTGATATACCTGAAACTGATGAAGTCCTTGATGTGCCCATGAATGAATTAGGTGTGTTTGAAGTCGAAGCTATTCTTAAAAAAAACTCAAAAGATGGAAAGCCCCTGGATACTAAGGAATAACTGCTGAGATGATATTGCCTGAAAATGAAGTGACTCCCAGATTACCTACAAGATTATTTTATAGAATGTGGCGTGAAGAGGCAAAGCCTTATGTATGGGAGCTAGGAGTGCTGGTGAAAATGACAAAAAAAGATCTGACTGATTGCAATCATTACAGAGGCATCACGCTTACGTTAGCTGTCATGAAAATATATAGAATGCTCATTCTAAAGAGACTAGAGAGAAAGATTGATGAAAAGTTGAGAGATGAACAACAAGGATTTAGAAAAGGTAGAAGTTGTACTGACCAAATTTTCATTTAAGACATGTGGTACAGCAATATGTAGAATATAGAATTCCACTTTTGATGGTATATGTGGGCTATGAAAAAGCTTTTGATTATGTGCTCTGGCAAATTTTGTGGAGAGTCCTGCGACATTATGGAGTTCCTCTCAAATATGTAAATTTAATTGTCTGTTCATAAGCATAGAAAATGCAAAGTTAATGTTAGTGGCGTCTTATCAAACGAATTTCCAGTGAAAAGTGGAGTACTCTGAGGGAATGTATTATTACCTATGTTGTTTATCCTCCTCATAGATTTTGTAATGCATAGATCAGTTGGGGATGGTGGAGAAGGATTGGACTGGATTGGCAACAGAAAATTGGGAGACCTAGAGTATGCTGATGACGCTGTCCTAATTAGCAGAACACCACAGGGCTTGGAAAGCTTGCTTACCAGAATGCATGAAAAATCACATGAGGTTGGGCTCGAGATAAATAGAAAAAAGACAGATGATGATAACGGAATATGCCATGGAAGATGAAATATCTTTGGAAGGATAAAGGATTAATGAGGTAGAATTATTTGAATCTTTAGGAATTATGATATCTAATATAGGAGCTTTAGAATTTGAGTTTAATGAAAGATTGAAAAAAGCAAATCAGAGGATGGCTATGTTAAGTCTAATTTGGAAATCAGGTCACCTAAAATTACATATAATATTCAGGCTAAATATCAGTTTAGTGAGATCGGTGTTACTGTATGGTCGTGAATCTTGGTATATTAATGAAACTCATTTTGTAGATTTGAGAACAAAGCCCTCAGAAGAATATTGGGTGTTAAATGACAGGACAGGATTAGAAATGAAACTAAGAGAGATTACTCGAGCGCCACATGTGGATGAGATCATGGTGAGGGGTAGATGGAGATGGTTTGGGGATGCTCTTTGTTCTCCCTAAGAGACATTAGTTCACCAAACTTTAAACTGGCCTCCACAAGGCACTAGAAGAGTTGGAAGACTCAGGAATATAAAGCATGAAGTAGGATATTGTGAGTGGAGAAGTATTGAATTAAAAGCTGAAGATAGAGACGACTAGCGAAATCTAATTGAGGCCCTTTGCGTCAATAGGCGTGGGAGGAGATGATGATGATGATATGTGGCTTCAAGCATCTAGCTCAAGGCGTGTCACTTAGCCTCCTTCTTCCTCTAAAAACCCTTTTGTTGCTCTACCAATGCAAAATAATGGACGATCCTTAATATCTTCCAAAATAATTTGAATTTCTTTGTTATTTCTTTTATTTTAGGTATAAATAAATCCTTATCATTCACTATCGGGACTATCCTAGCAGTTCAATTATCACTATCACCTGGTCAATTTAGATTTTTTTTGTATTTACGTTAGTGCTTGCAGACATTTTTTCTTAAAGAATCGAGAGATATTTGGTTTCTTTGTATTTCCATGATTTGTCATGTTTCTATCTCTCTTTGTGTTTTTCCTTTTATTTTTCTTCATTTCATCTTTTTTTTCTTAAATCTTCGATTGTATCCCTTTTTATTTGTAGGTAAAAGTATATCTTTGATGACTCGTTCATAATATGAGGTAACAATGATAAGAATAAAATGGACGAATATTTGTTTATGGGATCAGCTTTGCCTCTCCTTGATGTATCTGTTCACTCTAATGTTGCTCCATTTAACACCATATAAAAAAGGCAACATGACAGTTATCAACATGGAAATTAGCACGAACAGTGAAAATATATTCTATTTCAATTCCTGAAATTTTCATTTGGATATGTGAATTATTATAAGAACAATGTATAAAGTAGAGTTTTTTTTTTTTTTTAGATATTTCTAGCATCTCGAGGATGTTACCATATTTTGGTCAATCTTTTTGAAGGTTTCACCCCCTGGGTTTCAACAGCTTTAAGCGTGTCCCCAGCATTAAATAACTTTTTGAAAATCATATCATAACCATCGAGCTAGAAAGAAACTTTCTTTTTAATGTAACTCTCAGGGTGTCACTCACTTTTAGGGTGTCACCCTGGGCAGACACCCCTTTTACTGTACCCCTTATGTCTTATTTTGAATTTTTATGATTACATATATGCATATTTATACATAAAAGTATATTTGTGTGCTCGAATACAAAGTTTGATTTACATATTCATATAGTAAGGCAAAATTGGACAGTTTTGAAAACCATGGTCAGGCAAACTTCTCACTTTTTTCTTGGCGAGGCAAAATTGGACAATCTTGGATTACGGACACAAAAATCTATGTAAGTCTATTCATTTTTTTCTAGCATATTTATATTGATAGGGACCACAGATGGTCATAGTTTGCCCAAATGAGCGTTGGCGCTTAACGGAGATACAGACGTGTCCAAAATTGCCTCACTGTCCAAAATTGCCTCGCCTCTGAGATATTTTTTTTATTACTGTAATACGAGAATTTCTAATTCTTTGATGATTATGAAACGAGCCACTTTTATAGATGAGAACTCCCTCTCTTGAAAACATTTTTGGTATTTGGCCATAAATTATTGATATAGATTTTGTACAAAGGTTACTAAAAAGGTGTCCAAAATTGCCTCCCCCTACTATATCCCTTGTAAATTCCTAAATATATTGTACATCCCGAAGGAGGTTATTCAATCGTGTCTATTTCATTATGAACTCGCACATTATCTCTCGAATTTATGGATGAGTTTCACAGCAATTTTGTCAAAAGATGGGATAGGTGGGATACAGCCCTGAGCCCACGGGCAAGAGTTCATAGTTTTGTATTCTGAAATTTATTTCACTCTGGATAAGATCTCGAGGGATAGACTGAGCGCAATGAAGAGCTTTTCGTATTTTGGATTAGAGGAAATAGGCTCTTATATGTCTCTAACTCTTTTTTCCTTTTGTCCTTTATATGCAAATAAACATGTTTTGATTTACAAGCATTACATTTTTAGAATAATTCTGACTAATACAATTGATATGAAAAGCACATTGATATACATTCCGTACTTATTTGATAGTTTTATTTTTCCTTAATTTATTAAAAAAAAGATCAGTAACTTATTGGTGGATTTTAGTATCATTGTGAGAAATTTTGGAAAACGGAACATCTAGTTAGTCCTTGGAAAATGTTCGTCTTAAAACAATGCTCTGAAGACTACCGGTTGCTTTCTTCACATTCATTTAGGACATTTATCTATAGAGAATTTAATGTGCATAGTAAAATGAATGATCAATTATTCCGATGAAATATGCTGTATTTTCTTACTTTCTTTTAATTGTTTATTAAAAAGAAAACGTAGATCCCCTAGTTACAATCGAGTTTCAGTTTCTAACAAAATTGTATATTTGCAGTCCATTTCCATTAGTACTTGAAGTCAGTGTTGCCAGATATGGGAATTTATCCCTGGATTTGGGAATTTTGGATGTCTAGGGATATTCTTTACAAATTTCTTTGAAGAAGAAACAAGGATGTGTAAACCTTTATATTGTTGCAATTACTTTTCTTGCACTTATATGAAGTATAGTAAGTAATTTCCATATTAGTAAAGCCTTCAGGGATCACAGGAAAATATATTTGTGGTAATGGGGATTTTTGGGTTATTTTGGGGATTTTTTATAGCGAGTTTTGGGGATTTTTAGACTAACCCATCTGACAACAACAAGTTCAACCACGAGTCTTGTTCAAAGTGTTCAACTTAGTCGAATGTGTCCGTACCTCCCCGCCAACTAATATTATACGTATAATTCAGTGTTCCAACATAACTTTCTTCGACATGGAGAACCATATGTGTTCTTAGGTAAGAAACAAAAGGCACTGTACTATCTGAAACACCCACACTGAGTTTACATGGAGTTTAAATCTCAAATGGGCGATTTGGTGGCCTAAAGTTTAATGCGTTCAAATGCTTAGAATTAGGACGTATGCAGTTTATTAATGGGTCTTTAGTTTGGAACTATTGCTTCTATTTTGGGTGAATGATTGGAATTTCGAATTTCCGTGAGTTCTAAATGAAAAGCTGTAGATAATCCTTTCTGTAGGTAGTGTAGGCTTACAGCCATGGCCTTGTAAGGGTTGTTGGCGAAACATTTAGGGGTATTATTATAGAAATGCACCGGGCAAACTTTACTAATAAATAAATTGGGGTTTATATTGAAAAACTACAATTTTCTTCGAAAATTGCCTGTATTTCCCTCGCTAATTAATAGTTAATTTATTATATCTTAATTTATCCTACGCTAATGAGGGCCACCCAGTGTAAACCAGGGTTATAAGGTTGGGAAAATCTACGGGCGAATCAATAAAAAATGGTAAAACTCACCTTTTCTTCTCTATACATTATTCTTTGGGACGCACAATAAATCTAAAAAAATTGCACAAAATATGGGGATCCTCGGTAAAACTTCAGAAGCATGCCGCACTTTATTTTTAAAAAAATAATCACCTACATGGAAAGAGCATGTGAAAAGCTATATAAAATGTATAGTTTTTATATGAGAGATTGAAAAAGGTGGAATTAAATGAGGTTGTTAAGAATCTTGAATTTTTCTTAAGTCGGGAGAGAAGTTTCCTCTACGGCAGTATTTACCTATTATATAATGAGCCCTTTATCTCGCTTATACACGGGACAAACTTTACTTATACAACGCTTCTGTAAAGATTGCCAAGACAAAAAAAAGAGACATAGCTGTCAATCATATGTAAGGATTTATATGTGATGTACTTTTAGTTTGTGACATTGAAAAGGGGTCCTGGGCCTTTCCCCTATAGCTAGGGGTTGTGACTTGGGAGGGGGGGTCCAGAGGGCTTGCCCCCCTGGCAAGGGATTGTGACCTAGGAACTACTAGGTTAGGTTAGGTGGGTTTTTTAGGTTCTGTACCCTTTTACAAATCTCAAGTATTGAATAATCACGTTTTATCCTGTTTTCGCTCGCCCAAAATCTCAGGTTCCCACCTGTGTCCTTCAGGAAGGGCAGGGGTCCATAACGGTAGAACAACTTATTTGCAGTGAAAAAAGGTCAGATTCGTTGAAAGCACATCTTTTACTGTAGTTAAAGTTTTTTTTTCCCTGTAATGTTGTCCTGTGTTTTTATATAAATTTACCTATTTAGGTTAGGCGAATTTGATACCTGGTAAATGTAGGATGATGGTTGCTAAATGACACTGATAAAACTTAAGTCACTAAACCATTTATTACAATGGCATTGTTTGATTAAACTTACATTGCCAGTAACTGCCTGTTTAATTACTGTTATCGATACGATGCTCTATTGTACAGTAGGAAATAGTTAATACTTTACTAATTAGTATAGGGGTTTTAAGATGGAGTTCATTACAAAGAACTGGAAACAAAGTACTGTAGTAAACTATAGAATATTCGAATGTAATATACGCCCACACAACGTCTAGAAAAAGTATGCCCATGGATTTGCGGTACATTGAATTACTTTACTGACTTTAAGGGGGCCGGCCGGCTAATGCCTTTTTTTAAGGACAGGACTTTGATAATCATACCACTTAATAAGGTGACTTAGGACATCTCCAAACTGCATAGGATTTTTGCCTTTGCCCTTCGGTTTTGCGACGCCAGGGCAATTTATCCTGAAAATGAGTGTTTTTCAAATTCTATCCTCCCTTGACACTTAATATTAAGACCTAGGATTACTATCATATATAGATCTGATGTACACCTCCAATAAGATAGTTTTTTTTAAAGTAATTTCTTTGCAAGATATGAATTTGTTCATTATGGTAAAAAAATAAACCCCATAAAATCAGGGAAAAAACTAAAAAAAAAAATAAAATATGAAACAAAAATTGGAAAAAGGGGCTCTATTTGATTATTTTAAAATGCTTTTCTAAATTATATACCTAATTTCAATTCTATATCGGTAAAACTACGGGAGGAGATAGAATTTGAAGGTCAATAAGTATAGTTTTGAGATACGGTCGTTCAAAGTATTTCTTTATATTTACAACGACAATATATAAATAAACCAAAAACATTTTATCTATAATAATTTAATCATAGATAAAGATACCTTTGCTCAATATCTTGCTTCTTTAGGCGAGATGGTTGCTCCTTCATCATCTGTCTCCTTCACTAACTCCGCTATTATCGCCGATATTACCCACTTCTGAATGCCTGTTAGAGTAAATTTTCTTCTTCCTTAAGTTAGCGAGATGTTGAAATTGTTTTTTCCTCTTTGGCATGATGAAATTCTTGCCGAAACCAAGAAAAACAGACAAAAGCAAGTGAATGTCAGAGGTCAAACTTAAATGTGTACTCTCTCGGAGGTTTGTGCTAGCACTGAAGGGTATAATCATAAAACTTCCTGTCTTGTGAGTCATGGAATCTATACAGACGCCATTGCTAACAATTTTTTTTTTATATCAAAATGTAATAATAATCAAAATTTACAATAACAGAAGAAATACTGCATTTTCTTGTAGAGATCAATATTTTTGGTTTATTGAGTTACTTATACTAATTACCCTATATATATGAAAGTAAGAGGATTTTTGACAAAATATTTAGTATACGCATTCTCCGTTGCCATATGAAGCTCAGTGAATTTTTTTAGGATTTGCATTTATTTCTCCTATACCCCCATATATTGGCTTACCGGCCGGGCCCCTTAAGGGCTGCTTTTCTGGTCCTGTACAGCAGGGGAACCGTACTCTCTACAGGACCTCCACAGTCGGTTTATCATGTTCGTTCGAGAGCATTCAACATTTCACATCGCCAAATAAGAAAGTCTTCAGTTTCCTCTTGAAAGTCTTATTATCTTCAATCATTCAGAGGTCTCGGGGCAGTTTATTGTATAGTCTTGGGGCCGCATATTTAAAGGCTCTAGAGCCTACAGTAGTCATATTTAGGTTCCAGTAGTTTGAAACCATCTGTAACTATTCTCGTATCAACACAATTTGTTGACTGCACAATGTTTTGAACGAACGGTTCTGATAACTTGGTGGGTTATTGTACATATTTCAAACTCGATTCTTGCATTGAATTGCCATCTAACGTTGTAGGCTACTGTTTTTACTGAAAATATCGCAGTTGCATGATTAAAAAAATTAAGCTGTGGTAAATTGCTCTTATCCTTGTTATTCCCTCCAACGATGTTTTAGCCAAACTCTGGTCCCGATATGCATCTCAATGAAGAACTATAAACAACGCGTAAAAATAAGGTTATAAGATACATTAGTTATCTGTACCTCATTCTAGTCATGCTTTGATGTGTTGTTGCCATTTTTGTCAGAAACGTTTTCTGGAAATAAATTCCTGCAGGCAATGTTTTTTATGATAAAACCAATAGAGATGAAACGGCTATTAAGGTGCATATCATGGTTGAATGTTCATAAAATAAACATATGCTGACTAAGCCACCCCATACATTTAACACCAGATGTATGTAATTTTGGAAAATTACTAAGCATTACTAAATGTAAATTTTGTTAATTTGAGAGTGGTTGTTCTTAAATCAGGTATGAAAGGTTCTCCCGATTACCAGGACTTGGATTCATGCAGACATGTTTCGGAGTTTTTGTTTAGATGATAAACACCAGAATGGAAGTCATATAGACCGGCAGCCAGGTGAAATTTGGTCAGACGAACACGGTACCAATTGTAATGATTGGGCATATGAAGACCTGGACTTCTATCACGACCGCCTATTGTGTTAGGCCCTTGGGGACCCCCCCCCCCCCAAAAAAAAGGGGGGGGGGGAAATCGGTTTGATCAAACTGAGACACACACACACACAAAAGTAATTCAGGGTAGCTTACACATCATACTGATTTAGAAATGGTCTTTGCTGGAAAAAATCTTTTGCATTAGGCCTGCCATAAACAAAAATAGGCTAGATAAAACATTCTTGTATGTACCACTTGAAACAAAGTTTATATATATACTTCTACACATCTCAGGGAGTTCAGAAAGGCCAACGCCATACAAATTCTCTGCTGCATTATGCCGCCACACATCCCCAAAGTTGATCTCCACCCTCACTTTGGAAAGTGGATTTAGGTAAAACAACTATTACTGAATGAAACTACTTTAGAATGAAAGGTAATATATTGTAAAATGACTCGTGTTACACATAGTGGTTGCTGCATTACATCAGTCAGAAACAAGAACATAGGCCTAAAATTAAGCGAGACCAATGATTCTTGGTGTCACTTGAAACAATTTTTATATACTTGGTTTTCGTAAAAGGCGTGGAGCATGTGATGCCCTTCTTAAATTATCCAATGCTGTACAGAAATCCTTTGACTGTGGTCAGGAAGTTTGTATGATTGGCCTTGATTTTAGTGCTGCCTTTGACCTTGTTGACCATGAGGCCTTTGTTTTAAAACTCACAATTGGGAGTGGGTGGATCGTTTCCTAGCATTATTATTGAGTTTGCAAGTAATAGATCTCAAGAGTTGTTGTTAATGAGCACCATAGTGAGTATAGGAATGTGATATCTGGTGTTGCACAGGGTAGTGTTCTTGGCCCGTTACTTTTCATACTATCCTGTAGACATATGTACTGTATATATAATATATATATATATATATATATATATATATATATATATATATATATATATATATATATATATATATATATATATATATATACAATATATATAATGTATTGCATATATATATATTATATATACACAATCTCCCTTATATAATAAAGCAAGCGTCTGGGTATATATAAATAAATATATAGTGTGTGTGTGTATATATATATATATATATATATATATATATATATGTGTGTGTGTGTGTGTGTGTGTGTGTAATGGTACATATATATAAATAAATATAATATATATATATATATATATATATATATATATATATATATATATATATATATATATATATATATAATGTGTTTGTGTGTGTATTTCCTATCAGGCTCAGGTGGGTGAAGAGTAGTTCATTCCCTGGTGAAAAGGGTACCTCGAAAGATACAGTACACTAAAACAAAACCTCCCACAAATTGCCAAACCAGCGGGATGTACTTAGGAAAGAGGGAGGGTGTGGAAAGGGTTTAATCTGTGTCCATATCTCTAAATATTTTTGACGGTTCGGGTACACTGGTATGTGTATATGTACTGTGTATTATAATAGCACAAAATGCAAGGAATCTCTCAAGAAGGAAGGCGAAGTGTGTGCTGATAGGTTAATATGTTAAACTTGTGTGTTTTTAAGGTGGCTGGTCTTTTTTTCTTCTCCGTGACATATTAAGGTTATCTTGTCTCATTAGCGAAACACCCACACTGTGAGCAACATAGCACAAGTGTTCGTTTTCTGTATAGAGTCACAACACACGAGTTACCCTTTTTGATCTATCATGATTTATTGAAGATTATTGGGAGTCTCATTTGTTTTGTAAAGTTTTACCTTTTAACAATTTTATTGATTATTACTTTTTATTTATTCAATTTTTATGGTTTGAGAAGTTTAATTATCTGTCAAACCGTAAATCTTTCTTTGTCTATATAAGGTTAGTGTATAAACATTGCAAGTTGTTTAGTAAGGATATATTTTACATTAATAGAGTCGATAAAAAAAAGAATGTCCAAATTAGATTGTCATAATCTTTAGAAATAAATATGCCTTTCATGTAATGAGTCCGAGATGATCAAATGTGAATACATGGCGATACACTAATCAGTAGAACAGATAATTTTCCTCTACCTTTGTTCTAGAATGATCAGCATAAACATATCACATGTTTGATAAGATATGCCAACAAAATATATTTCCCGTCACAATATCTTGCTAAAATTTATAAATCGGGAAATTGGAAATCGAAATTTGAAGCCGCCGTCAAGATATGTAGACCTATTTCCTAATGTTGAATGTAAGGTGTTGTTAATAGACCTTAGATTGTATAAATGAGATTATGTATGATTTCATGATAGTGATGCGCTTAAATGCTTTGCTGTTTTCATTTGAAATTTCATGTGGGTTCAAGAAACTTCCATAGCTTTGCTTAATTCATGCTAGGCGTTACGAACAATTATACTTTATGCTTTGGTTATTTATTATTTCCTAACAAAACTGGGATTGATATATCACCTAACTTGCTCATGATGATGCTAAAATGTTTGTCCTTCTTTTGTAAGTAAATTAGAAATTTTAAAGACTTGCCACGCATTTTAAATTGTTGTATAAAGAATGAGGAAGATGTCTTCAATGTAAAATAGACTGAATTACAAACTCTCTTCCGTTAGGAGATTGTCTTTGAAGAGGTCTGCTTTATAGTGATACAAGTGTAATTTGAACACCTGGCGTTGAATTAGGCTCATTAGTAAGAATTGGGTTAACGAACATTTTTAGATCAATTATTATCTGACGCTCGTTGTGTATGAAGGCTTGAAGGTGGATATTGCACAGGCGTCTATATATACTTTTGCTCGTATAAGTGAAGGAAATGTAATAACTCGACAGCAAGTTTGATGGCATGTTTAATTGGAATTGTCCTCTTTATGGCGGAAAAGTGTG
>NC_090750.1:74068163-74075663 GCF_036898095.1 Palaemon carinicauda
GAATCCTGACTAGCTGCGTCTTACTTCTTCGAGAGGAAAGACTTAGTAGTTTTTTTTTTTTTTTTTTTTTTTTTTTTACATTTACTGTTAATGAGAATACGATTATTTGTAATAAAATGTCAAAAAAGCTATTTGCGAGGACCCAAGCAATCAGGTTTTTAGGTGGGTGGAGCTCTCTCTCTCTCTCTCTCTCTCTCTCTCTCTCTCTCTCTCTCTCTCTCTCTCTCTCTCTCTCTCTCTCTCTCTCTGTCATATATATACTGTATATATATATATATATATATATATATATATATATATATATATATATATATATATATATATATAGTGTGTGTGTGCCTATAAATAAAGGTTACTTTGTTTTATATATATATATATATATAATATATATATATATACATACATATATATATATATATATATATATATATATATATATATATATATATATATATATATATATATACATACACACTGGGCTATTTTTCTTGTTGGTGTCTTTGTGCTAGCGTACTGCTTTTCCAACTAGCTTTATAGCTTATTTTGTTATAATAATAGCCTAATATTTCCACATATATTCATGCATGTTTATATATGTGCATTTGAGTTTCGTGTTTATATGTTTGTGTATTTAAAAGTATACACATGTGCATATTAGTATATATGCATGTTTATATGATATATATTGTAAATAAAATATATGTATATACCTATAGGTGTGCATGTATACATATATATTCATGTGTATACTGTACTATTTATGTGTAGTTATATGTATATATATATATATATATGTATATATATATATATATATATATATATATGTATATATATATATATATATATATATATATATATATATATATATATATATATATATAGTGTGTGTGTGTGTGTGTGGTTGTATGTATGAATGTATTAATATAATTGATGTGATTTACAGCTGAATAGGAGTAGGAGTAGCGGGACGACAAATAGTTATTGGGTGTTAATATGTCTATGACAATATAGGCAAGAAGCCAGATTGTACCTTAAAATCTCTCTCTCTCTCTCTCTCTCTCTCTCTCTCTCTCTCTCTCTCTCTCTCTCCTCTCTCTCTCTCTCTCCTCTCTCTCTCTCTCTCTCTCTCTCTGGAGGTAACTGACATTGGCAGGAAATTTGAATCTTTATTGTGAAAAAAATATGTACAAATAACAAATAAAGGTAAAATCAAACACTTAATCATAATGTTACATGAAAATGTGATGCATATTGTGTCACATATTGGCAACTGCTAATGGCATTTTATGTCGTTCTTTTTTATTTTAGAAGTATTTTGGTATTCTTTTTAGGAATCCAGTATATGGGTTTTTAGGTCTTTTTATGCTTTGACTTAACTAAAGGAGCTAAGTATACACGTATAACAATTGTGATTATCTGAAGATCCATATAAGATTCCTCATTCCCACGAAGCTTCATGGTTTATCTAAAGCCAAGTTATTTGTAAAATCACTTCCACATTCATTTTTATATCTTGTGACAATGATGCTTATAACAATGATACATGATATGCTAGGATAAAGAAGTATGGTTTCTTAAAGTGTATTGTTTAAATCTGCTATAATGACTTCTCTGATTTCAAGTAATTAATGCATAATCAAAATTCAACTACCTAAAGACTTGAGTGCTATATAAACAAACATGTGATAGCTTTAAAAAAATAACCCCATCTGAGAAATATATCGTTTAATTGCATAAGTAACTGAAAAAATCTATGAGAAAACTAGAGAAATGATGATGAAAAAAAGGGTGAAACTGTGATATTCAATCATGAAAGCTTCAGAGCTTAGCCCTTAAGAAGAATTAGTGATCTATTGATAGAATGAGATATGAGATAAATATCAAGAGACTTAAAATTAAGAGAATAACAAAATGGAGACGATTTTGACCTACTATATTATAGTAGCATGTATGATAAAAGTTCAGAATACAAATCAATTTTTAAAAGCTTGTGATGTAGACCTTAATTTAGGAGCTTGTTTATACTATTGTGGCCTACTTATAGTACAAATCAATTTTTAAAAGCTTGTGATGTAGACCTTAATTTAGGAGCTTGTTTATACTATTGTGGCCTACTTATAGTACAAATCAATTTTTAAAAGCTTGTGATGTAGACCTTAATTTAGGAGCTTGTTTATGCTATTGTGCCCTACTTGAAAGTTAATGTAGGTTACCTATAGCAAGTGAAATCGGGCTAGCATAACAACTAACAAATCGGCAACGAGCCTGTGCCTAGGAGAGTTTAGTTTCGCATACAAAGTAAGTATGATTTTGGCAACTGAGATTGCCAGCCTTGAATTGCTTGCTGGAGTCGAGATAGAGGCAAGTGCCTAGGAGAGTTTAGTTTCGCATACAAAGTATGTATGATTTTGGCAACTGAGATTGCCAGCCTTGAATTGCTTGCTGGAGTCGAGGTAGAGGCAATGTTGTGATTTTCCATCTGGTTGTCCAGCCGACCACTCGCCAGGTTCCAGGTCTAAAGGCCCACCAGACGCCCAAAGCCAGACGCCTGGGTTATGTCCGTCTGTGGCTCCTAGCCAGAAGAATCCTTTTGCTGTGTCTGAAAGAAAGTGGGGATTATTGGAATCTGATATGAAAGGATGTTGTAACTGTTTATAATGGTTGGTAAAAGTGAAAAATATTAAGGAAACTCTACTACCACATTACATATAAAACAAAATTAACATAGCACACTACTTAACAACAACAGTATTCTCTCTCTCTCTCTCTCTCTCTCTCTCTCTCTCTCTCTCTCTCTCTCTCTCTCTCTCTCTCTACAACAGCATTCTCTGTCTCTACAACAGCAATCTCTCTCTCTCTCCTCTCTCTCTCTCTCTCATCTCTCCTCTCCTCTCTCTCTCTCTCTCCTCTCTCTCTCTCTCTCTCTCAAAATCACATAAAATGTTAGTTTTTAGAAAACTTTTAAATTTCTTCCAATCAAAACTATAGTTATACATTAATTCGAGCAGGTTCTTTAATTACTGAAATTCTGACACCTTATTTTTTATTTTCTAAACTATTTACTTGTTTTTTTTTTTTTTTTACACTACAACAGCAATAAATTTTATTCATATCTGATATGGAAAATTTATATATTCAATAAGTGACAGAGTTTATCATCAATTATGGGATCGTAAATACACTTAAGGCAAAGAATAATAATGTCTCAGGAGTGTGAACGTCGAGTAAATTGTTGCTATAACGTGTGACGGGCCGAGAGAAGGTTGTGACTCAAAGGCAAGTTGAAAACAACTGAGTGAGTTTATTATAGAACACTCCTTTATATACAAAAGTTCAAGGCAACAAGAATTTTCATGTTGAAAAAAACAGACAATGTTACAGAGGAGAAACAAGACATGTTTTTTTCAGGTTCTTTTTAGTGCGAGGGGAGAGCGAAGATACAAGCACAAACGCTAGGTAGATAAACATGACGCTTCGAATGATGCAACAGCCCCTGCAAAGAATAGCACACAAGTGATACGGCTCACAGAGGCTGACCTGACCTCAAATAACTTACTTGAACATTTTATTTCATACAAACTACAATCATTGAAAACAACATGGTTCTCTTATAAAATTATCATGCATATTTACTGAACATTCACGCTGTTTTCTGCCATACTTGGTGATTATGTCAAACATGAAACATTATTGGTATAACTAGCTATGATCTATCTACAAAAACCACATTTTCCTTCTTGAGGTGGCAGCAAGTTAAAAAACATATTTTTATGTCATTGCATGATCAAGCGTTATCCATGAGGTGGCAACAGGTTAAAAACATATTTTTATGTCATTGCATGATCGAGCGTTATCTATTTCTTACCATACAATTAAGTATATTCATATATTTCAATCTTTTTTCAGATTCTGACTGAAAGGCCTAGACTGGCATATACGAAGTAAAAATCACAAAAATTAGTGATGATAGTGATTAATCAATTGATTAATTTTGACCATATGACCCGGCGTTAGTGACTGGCAGGTGATTCAGCACAGAGTAGCGACTGGGGGGAAGACAGCAGATGTTGTAAGTGGATGAACAGCAAGATGAAAGAAGCCATGAAGAGGTAAGCCCAATATGTTCTCAATAATATCTATGTTGTTATAGTGTCCATGATCATACGATCGTTGCCTATGTAAATTTGGATGGTCAAATTAAAAAAAATTAAGTAATTTTGTCATAAGACCCTAAGAAACGAGGAGGAATATTCAATATACAAGACGGCGTCAGTGGCCTTAGATGTCAGGATGCCAGCAAACTTCTAATCAATCAATCAATTATTATTATTATTATTATTATTATTATTATTATTACTATCCAAGCTACAACCCTAATTGGAAAAGCAAGATGCTATAAGCCCAGGGGCTCCAATAGGGAAAAAATAGCCCAGTGAGGAAAGGAAATAAGGAATAAATAACTGAAGAGAACAAATTAACAATAAATCATTCTAAAAAAAGTAATGTCTAAAGAGATATGTCATATATAAACTATTAATCAATATGAAAGACTTGTTTATTTGTTTTCTTAGAATATTTAATTCTTGTCTTTTTTAGTTTGTACTCGCACGCGCGCTCGTTTACAAATGTTTATTTATATGCATAAATTACATAATAGCTAAAAATGATTATAAAGCAATCGGTAGATTATTACAGATTTAGAAGAAGAATAAGTTAATGGTTGGGAGTGTAAGAAAAGGTAATTATGGAGAGATATCGGAGTTTGATTTAGTTTAAGCCAAAATTAGGACTGGAAGCTATGATGGAAGTGGGAAAAATGTGGCTGTAAATAAAAGTGACAATTTAATTATGGAAAAATTCAAGAACAATATATTAGGTGAAAATGATTAGAAAAGGTATTGGGTTAAACTTTCTCACTTTAAGGGCTGCTTTCCAGGTCTTATCAAAAAAGGAATCCTATGCACTACAGGACTTAAAAGATGTTTGTCATATACATTCTTTTGTCATATACATTCTTTTGTCACATACATTCTTTTGTCACATACATTCTTTTGTCATTTACATTCTTTTGTCATATACATTCTTTTGTCACATACATTCTTTTGTCACATACATTCTTTTGTCATATACATTCTTTTGTCACATACATTCTTTTGTCACATACATTCTTTTGTCATATACATTCTTAGGTATCTATGTATGCTAGCTATTATTTCCATTTGCTGTTAATGCTTTGCCATTATTTGATAAACTTCTTTGAGTAGGTTTGTATAATCTACGTCTTGTACACTATAGTCAATTTCTTTTAGCGATGCATATTTGCACCGACTCGCAGCGGTGCCCTTTTAGCTCGGAAAAGTTTCCTGATCGCTGATTGGTTAGAATTATCTTGTACAACCAATCAGCGATCCGGAAACTTTTCCGAGCTAAAAGGGCACCGCTGCGAGTTGGTGCAAATATGCATCGCTAAAAGAAATGGGACTATAGTTGAACGTGACAACAGCGCATTGTAAAATCCACATCATTGAAGCACCTAGAAATCACAAAGTCTTCCACTTCTTTTTGGAAGCCTTAATATCTTCAGTCTTTCTTACGTCTAATTGGAACTTGTTTATAGTCTTCGGTCGCATATTTGAAAGCTCTAGATACTGCAGTAGAGGTACAGACGGACACTACCCCCTGCCATATCTCTTTACTCCCCGCGCAGTAAGGGTGTGGCAGGGAACACTTCCCCAGAGCAAGGTATTATTATTATTACTATCCAAGCTACAACCCTAGTTGGAAAAGCAAGATGCTATAAGCCCAGGGGCTCCAACAGGGAAAAATAGCCCAGTGAGGAAAGGAAATAAGGAAATAAATAAATGAAGAGAACAAATTAACAATAAATCATTCTAAAATAAGTAACAACGTCAAAACAGACATGTCATATAAGCTATTAACAACATCAAAAACAAATATGTCATAAATAAACTATAAAAAGGCTCATGTCCGCCTGGTAAAAAAAAAATGCCTGTGTCTAACTGTACATAGTGACTCTAAGAACTTTAAGCCATTTAACTGTTTTAGTGTCGACATGATTTGTTGGTTGCACAATGTATAGCAGTTTGGATGTCTGGCTCTGATAACTGGTGTCATAACGCTATTCTTGCTTTAATAAGCAGTCACTGTGGGAGTAATCCTTTCCCGGGTTGGGACACATTTTATCAATCTCGTTCCTCTGTTTGTTTTTGTAATATCTCGCTCGAGTTGCACTTTGTAACATATCCAGTTACTTTAGTTTTTTGTAATATCCCGAGTTGCACTTTGTAACATATCGAGTTACTATAGTTAGTCCTGGTAATAATATTTATCCAGATACGTCTTTACTAAAGCAATATTTCCAAGGTGATAGCCAGCGTTGCTTATTACATAATTTATTTGAGCGCTGAGACAAATTACAGTCTACTGATACCCCTATAGTCCATTTTCTTTTAGCGATGCATATTTTCACCGACTCGCGGTGGTGCCCTTTTAGCTCGGAAAAGTTTCCTGATCGCTGATTGGTTAGAATTATCTTGTCCAACCAATCAGCGATCCGGAAACTTTTCCGAGCTAAAAGAGCACCGCTGCGAGTCGGTGCAAATATGCATCGCTAAAAGAAATGGACTATAGGTCATGTGGCTAGATATCCGGACCAGGTTATTAATATTTGGACGGCTACCACCATAAACTGGTTTATTTTCATTTAGTTTTAGGTTGTTTAACTGACACTCATTCCCTAATACTGTTAAGAACGTGGTTTAAAATTTCAGCGGTAACAATGTATTTTATGAAGTAAAAGTATGTATCATCTGCAAATAGATTAAACTCCACTTTCATGTCTCTGTAGCAATTAGTTTTAGTTGTTTAACTGACACCCATTCCCTAATACTGTTAAGAACCTTATTTAAAATTTCAGCGGTAACAATGTATTTTATGAAGTGAAATTATGTATCATCTACAAATAGATTAGATTTCCACTTCATGTCTCTGTAGCCCTTGTGATAGACCTATAGTATGAATACAAAATAAGATTTGTCTAGAACACTCCCTTGGGGTACCCTTCTGTTCAATGTTCGCATAATGAATTTCCTATTCATATACAGTAGTTTCTGTCCGCCAAGTAATCTTTTAGATTCTAAAAAGCTTGATCTTAATACCAATGGACCGTGAATCATTCGGTAGCAGTTATGCACAACTGTATCAGAAGCAGCACGAAGATAGAAATAATACGTTTTTTTTCTCATCCATCATTTCCAGCAGAGCATATAGCTTTCTCCGTGGAATGGGTGATGGTACAACCTGTTAAGATCTGAATTCAAAGGATGGTCAGAATTTTAAGAAAAAATGTAACTTTCACAAATAATGGCGGTGCTAGAGATCAATATCAAGGAGCAATGAGTTTTGAAGTAAATGACGTTAGGTAGGTGACAAAGGAGTATGATTCTAAAGCAGCAATGAGTTTTGAAGTAAATGGCGTTA
>NC_090750.1:74080663-74083172 GCF_036898095.1 Palaemon carinicauda
TGTATCTAAAAGAAATGATATTGATATCGTGTGACCCCCATCTTGCCTTGAAAAGTTAATCGGGGTAGTTCTAGTGTGGTCGAACTCTACGTTTGGGTGCAAGTTACGGTCCCCATCCAGCTGGTTTGAATGTAGGTCGTTCTTAGTTATACCTTGACAACACTTTATTCCTTGTTTATTTCTCTCTCTCTCTCTCTCTCCTCTCTCTCTCTCTCTCTCTCTCTCTCTCTCTCTCTCTCTCTCTCTCTCTCTCTCTCTCTCACTAACTTGAATTTCTAGATAAGGAATGGAATACCTTGACAACACTTTATTCCTTGTTTCTCTCTCTCTCTCTCTCTCTCTCTCTCTCTCTCTCTCCTCTCTCTCTCTCTCTCTCTCTCTCTCTCTCTCTCTCTCTCATAAACTTGAATTTCTATATAAGGAATGGAATTTCCAAACTATAGTAGACTGGTTTATGACTCAAAATTTGAAGTAGGTGTCTTTCCTGCTAACATCTGTATGCTTACCGATATGACCCTCACCTTGCCACTCCTGTAGATGGGTCCTCAAGGAAGACAGGTCTCTGGGTTCAGCCAAGTCTCCCTTCAGGTGTTTACAGTACTCCTCTGGCCTCGGTCCAAGTCCTCACATCGTCCGTGTGAACGTAAAAACAGCTGCGTCCTACTGCCTTAAATGGCGGGGGACATTTCTTCTGGCTACCTTCGGACACTGAAAAAGGACAGGGGAAAGTTACAAGAGAAAATTGGCAACGGGAAGTGTAGGTACATGAAAAGACACATTTCACATGTACCAGTATTGTCATGATTATTATTATTGTATGTATCATTTACTACATTATCATGATTACCATTATTGTACTTACTATTAACTGTATTATGTACTTTCAACCATTATTTCAGATGTTGCATATCATTAGATTAATTCCTGTAATGTCATTGATATGATATGGCAACATTGAGTCAGCATTCGTACAGGAAGAAAACCCCATTCGTTTAGTCTTGGTTTTTCGGGATGAACAGCAAAGGTATATAGATATTTAGGCAGGTTTCACATGTACCACATTGAATATATATATTTTATAATGAATATAGATCACTAACACTCATGATTTTAATCAATGTACATATCAGCCACAATGGCATTTAATATCGAATTCTACTTTTGGGAATATATATCCACTGGAAATTAATTTATGATGATACGTGACAATTCTCTCTCTCTCTCTCTCTCTCTCTCTCTCTCTCTCTCTCTCTCTCTCAGCTTGTAAGATGAGTGTCTTAGTTTGAACCAAAGGCTCTTCCTGGTGTAAACAAATAAATAGGTAATTGTTTATATCCCCATGGGTTCACCCCCCCCCCCCCCACTGAGAAAAAATTGGATTATATACTCAAGATCAGTAAAATCTTGATGATGTATTTAGGGTCTTTTATGCAGAAAAACGGAAAAAAACACTTCCGGGATAATTTGTTGATCCTAATGTTTAGTCAACCACACTAGTGTTCATTTATTTATTTGTCAGTTACAATTTAAATTTTCCTCGCACAGCTTGTGTGTCTGTCTCCCTATTGTTTTGGAATCGTATAGGCTATGGTTACGGCGTTTTTTTTTATCATTTAATTCTAATGTTTTTCCAGAATTCACATTTCTCATTATAACAATAGTCTATGCAAAGCAGTTTCTTTCTAATTATACCATCGTTCAATTTTACCAAGGTAGTTTATTTTTTTCATTTTTAAGACTTGTCACTAGGATTGCATGAGTTACTAGGTTTGTGTGTAAAAGTGGAGAAGAGAGAGAGAGGAGAGAGAGAGAGAGAGAGAGAGGAGAGAGAGAGAGAGAGAGAGAGAGAGAGAGAGAGAGAGAGAGAGAAACCTGGACGTTGAGTAATTTATTTATTTTTTTTGCAACAATATCACTTGAAACCCCCGACTTTGTGCCACATGTTCTAAACACAATCACTTTCTCTTCCCGTACTTACCTTCATTTATCTTTCGTGTAAATACTCATGATTATTTTCCCTCAGGCCAATGACAGAAATAGCAGCAAAGAAAGAAAAACATGCTATTTTTAACTTTTCCGGAAGTGGTTTCTGGAAACTCATTACCGTGTATATTACTAGTTGTTATAGAAGCGATTCTATTTTAATTTTCTTTATTTCACTTATAGTTTTCTATTCTTGTGTATTTATTGCATGAGTAGGATATAACTATGCAAGTGACAACATATTTCCTTGTTCTCTTTCAAAGTAATATAGAAAATGCAACATAATAGTTATACATTCACAGAACAATGCAAGTAGTGCTTTCATTTGGGGTTTGAATAAGGTTTTCTAGCGCTATTACAGATAAGCTTTAAAAAGGTTTAAGTGTAATATGACATTGAATATTATACCTTAAGCAGTGGAACTTCAATGGAGCTTTTACGGAGTACCGTTATTTCAATATCTAGACATATTGCTCTTAACTATGAATTGACAAGTTTGATACTAGGTATAAAACTAGCTGTTGAC
>NC_090750.1:74088672-74096172 GCF_036898095.1 Palaemon carinicauda
AGGTGATTCAGGTAAATGCGAAAATTATAGAGGTATAACGCTCATATGTCATGCAGCAAAACTTTATGAGAGGATTTTAGAAAAAAGGGCGCGACACATCATTGAACCTCAGCTAGGCGAAGAACAGCATGGATACAGAAAGGACAGAAGTACATCAGATCTCATATTCGCCTTGAGGCTTGTTATTGGAAAATCATGGGAATACAATAGGCCACTGTATATAGCATTTATTGATTTGGAAAAGGCATTCGACTCTGTACCTAGGAACAAATTGTGGAGGTGCTTGGGAGAGGTTTATGGACTCGACGGTAGATTGGGAGCTGCAATAAAGAGCACGTACGAACCATGTATGAATAATGTAAGGACTGGATACAAGAATGAAAATTGGTTTAGAGTAACAACAGGTGTTAAGCAGGGAAGCGTTCTTTCCCCACTCTTGTTCATTGCATATATAGATGTAATTATAAGAAGTTTTAAGGAAAGAATAAATATCTCGGGAGACATTATGATTTTTGCTGATGATATTGCTTTCTGGACATATGATCGGGAGGAACTAGAAAGAGCATTGATAGCCTTGAACGATTGTTTAACAGAAGCTGGACTGAAGATGAACATTAATAAAACAGAAATATTAACAATCAGCAAACAACAACAAGCTCCAACGAACATCATGATAAGAAATACGGTAATTAAGGACACCAACGCATTCAAGTATTTAGGGTGTATGTTTACAGACAACGGCTATAAGAACAAAGAAGAAATTACTGAACGAATAAAGAAATATAATAAATGCTGTGGAGCACTCTATCCAATTATGAGAGATGCAAATGTACCTATAGAAGTAAAGAAAACCATATTTGAAGGATTACTAACACCAATCATGACATATGGATCAGAGAGCTGGACAATGACCATCAAAGACAGGAGCAGAGTACAAGCTTCAGAGATGAAAATCCTGAGAACAATAATGCACAAAACAAGAAGAGATAGAATAAGAAATGTAGATTTTAGAAGGATGGTTGGGGTATCTCCTATGTTGAACAAGATTGAGAAGGGACAGCTGAGATGGTTGGGACATTTAATGAGAATGGATGGAAATAGAATTGCAAGGAAGAGATAGGACTGGACGCCTGGTGGGAGGAGATCTAGAGGTAGACCACGTAAACGCTGGAGGGATGGAATTGAAGAGATTTTGACAAAGAACAACATGCCAACAATTGAACAGCTGAGAAGAGAGGGAATTTTTGAAAACAGAATTGAGTGGAGAAGACAACTGATTCCACTGACAGGCTGAAAGCCTACCTGGGAGTGGAAGTGAAGTGAAGTGATATATATATATATATATATATATATATATATATATATATATATATATATATATATATATATATATATATATATATAATAGATTTCGTTGCTATACACACACACACACACACACACACATATATATATATATATATATATATATATATATATATATATATATATATATATATAACATACTGTATATACATATGCAGAAACATATACATACACATAGCCTACATATAAATATACATATCATTAGCTTTAAGGGCTAAGGTCTATTGGCATTTCGAGAACAATAATCACCAATAGCTAATTTTTCATCGTCAAAATGTGATCTAGCCTAATCGAAATTGATAATATCAGAATCTGATAATCATAACAGGGATGGATTAGCGACGCTTGATATAAATAAAAAATAATCTGAACGCCCCTCTTTGTAATGATGCTGATGAAAGATAACACCGATTTAAAAAAAAAAAAAATTTACCAGGCATGGACGATGAACGATAGTAGCGTTTTCTATGAGATCATTCTTTTATAGAAAATGGTTTCATATTAGAGGGAGACCTTTTTAAAATATTATACTGTACGCAATTTCTAATTGAATTAAGTATTATATTGATGATAACTATAAGAACTCGAGAGATCTCAGAATTTTAATGGAAATTAGACTCTTAAGTCTTAGTAGCCGTTAAAAATCCCAAAGAATAGAGCAGCTCTATATTTTAATGTATGAAAACCCCGAGTGTTAGTGATAAAATTATCATAAACAGTCAAGTATCACCAGCTTCTCAATCAACTGTCTTTGAGGAATTGAGTTGATTTCATCAATAAGTACGGTAAGCGTCAAATGTGAAGTTGCAAACAGTTGACACCAGCTTATTAATCAACTATCTTTGAGGAATTGAGTTGATTTCATCAATAAGTACAGTAAGCGACAAACGTGAAGTTGCAAACTTTAGAGGATATCATTCGAAATTCACCAACTGACAACTACAGCCCGCAACTCAAAAACTTTTCAACATCGAGAACTTTGCCAAGTAAAATAACCTTCAAATATGATGCACAAATATTAAATCTATGATATTTATAGCAATCTTAAGGAAAATTATGGTTGATTTTATTTTTGAAATTGATTTAAAATAATTGGTGCACCGTGGTGGGGGTAATTCGTCTTTTTTTCACAAGGAGCGCAACAGAATCTTCGATTTAAATTATATTAATTTTAAATATTATTCACCGCGCACTACACTTTTGATTAAAACTGTCAAATCCACAAAATCACAATATTTACAGTAATACTGTTACTTGGAAGTGTTTGTTCAGATAAAATATCTAGCACTAATAGAGATCTAAACAGATCTTTGACAATTTATGGCGTTAACATTGTGTCCATGCCATTACCAGTCCCAGTCTCTCTCTCTCTCTCTCTCTCTCTCTCTCTCTCTCTCTCTCTCTCTCTCTCTCTCTCTCAATGATCGTGTTTCAAAAATAACATCCTCGTCTTCTTTACAAAAGGGATCAACTGTTTATAACAATACCTAGCTTCAGTTTCCCAGTCCGTTAGGTGACACCACCTTCCACCATATGAAGGAAATTTACCTGAAAAAAGCACTCATTTGTTGGAGAGAGAGAGAGAGAGAGAGAGAGAGAGAGAGAGAGAGAGAGAGAGAGAGAGAGAGAGAGAGAGAGAGAGAGAAAACCTGCAATTTGGATTCGCATTTGAGAAAGAAGTATTTATGCCATGGCGCTGGGGCACCGAGGAGCAGCTATAGGCAAACCAAGCAATTACACCCTAAAGTTACAAGATGAATAGCAAGTGGAAAAAAAAATGGAACGGGAAATTAAAGGTTAAAAAGTGGGCGCAAAGAAAGTCCGACCGGAGGCTGGATACTATAAAGCCTTTAGTTAATCTATTCCAGATTTTTATCCTACTCCTAAATATAAACATTTTGATCATGGAGCCAGTAACAGTTCGTTAAATTAAATCATATCCAGTAATTATAAGCAATGCAATCTTCCTAATATATAATTCCAGCGAGCTAAATTATCGGATTGTATCATCAAGGGGAAATCCAATAATTTGTTATAACTGAAAAATATTAGTTTAATATTAAGGATTTACTGTTACCACAAATAAGCGAGATTTCAAGTTTAAATGTCAAAGGTCTCTCTCTCTCTCTCTCTCTCTCTCTCTCTCTCTCTCTCTCTCTCTCTCTCTCTCTCTCTCTCTCTCTCTCTCTTCTTGGTTGAAATCCTTTTTACATTCCCCGAGTAGGGTTAAGTTAAAACCCAGCTACGGTTTAACTCCGAACCCATCATTATCTACAAAGTGTATTAAAGTTTTATTTGCCACATGGCAATCGGCGGCCCATCACACCCCCCCCCCCCCCAACACCAAACAAAAATGTTAAAAAATAATTGCAATCAGACTACGCCATAAAGAGGAAAATTCCAATTAAATATGCCATCAATCTTGCTGTAGAATTAATACATATCCTTCACTTATACGAGCAAAAATATACGTAGACGCCTGTGCAACATCCACCTTCAAGCCTTCATACGCAACGAGCGTCAGATAATAATTGATCTAAAAATGTTCGTTAACCCAATTCTTACTAATGAGCCTAATTCAACACCAGGTGTTCAAATTACACTTGTATTACTATAAAGCAGACCTCTTCAAAGGCAATCTCCTAACGGAAGAGTGTGTGTAATTCAGTCTATTTTACATAGAAGACATCTTCCTCATTATTTAAACAACAAGGGGACAAACATTTTTGCATCATCATCAGCAAATTAGGCGATATATCAATCACAGTTTAGTAAGAAAAAATAAATAAATAAAAGCAGTTTATAAAGTATTGCTGTTCGTAACGCTTAGCATAAATTAAGTAAGGCTAAGTTAGTATCTTCAACCAAGTTAAAATTTCAAATGAGAGAGGCAAAGCATTTAAGCGCACCATTATCATGAAATCATACATGATCTCATTCATACAACCTAAAGGTCTAACAACAACACCTTACATTCAACATTAGGAAATAGGTCTACATATTTTGACGGAGGCTTCAAATTTCGATTTCCAATTTCCCGATTTATAAATTTTAGCAAGAAATTGTGACAGGAAATATATTTTGCTGGCATATCTTATCAAACATGTGATATGTTTATGCTGATCATTCTAGAACAAAGGTAAAGGAAAATTATCTGTTCTACTGATTAGTGTATCGCCATGTATTCACATTTGATCATCTCGGACTCATAACATGAAAGGAATATTAATTTCAAGAGATTGTGACAATCTTATATGGAAATTCTCTCTTTTATCGCCTCTGTTAATGTAAAATATATCCTTACTAAATAACTTGCAATGTTTATACGCTAACCTTATACAGACAAAGAAATATTTACGGTTTGACAGATAATCAACAAATTCTCAAACCATTAAATTGAATAAATAAAAAGAAATAACCAATGAAATTGTTAAAAGGTAAAACTTTGTAAAACAAATGAGACTCCCAATAATCTTCAATAAATCATGATAGATCAAAAAGGGTAACTCGTGTGTTGTGACTCTATACAGAAAACGAACACTTGTGCTATGTTGCTCACAGTGTGGGTGTTTCGCTAATGAGACAAGATAACCTTAATATGTCACAGAGAAAAAAAAAGAAAGAAAAAAGACCAGCCACCTTAAAAACACACAAGTTTAACATATTACTCTATTATCATACACTTCGCCTTACTTCTTGAGAGATTCCTTGCATTTTGTGCTATCATAATATACAGTATATATATATATATATATATATATATATATATATATATATATAATATATATATATATATATATATATATATATTTGTGACGCAGTTCCGGTAGGCCCTGCTGCTTCCTCCGGTGCCTTAGATGACCGCGGAGGTAGCAGCAGTAGGGGACTCAGCAGTATGAAGCTTCATCTGTGGTGGAAATGTGGGAGGTTGGGCTGTGGCACCCTAGCAGTACCAGCTGAACTCGGCTGAGTCCCTGGTTAGGCTGGAGGAACGTAGAGAGTAGAGGTCCCCTTTTTGTTTTGTTTCTTGTTGTTGTCGGCTACCCCCCAAAATTGGGGGAAGTGCCTTTGGTATATGTATATGTATGTATATATATATATATATATATATATATATATATATATATATATATATATATATATATATACACTAGTGTACCCGAGCCGTCAAAAATATTTAGATAGATATGTACAAAAAGATTAAACCCTTTCCACACTCTCGCTCTTTCTTAAGTACACTTAGATTCAAAAGTCCGTCGACACTCAAGGGGAATCGTTCGTCAGAGGTCTCTAGTGTTACCATGACAACACAAAGAAAGAGTTGATCTTCTTACTACCTTCAAGGAAATGGGCGGAGACTTGTCCAACCTCAGCGAACACTTAAAAATATTACAAATCGAATTGCCATATTTCATACTGTGGTATCATTTGTCCCTCGACTATTCACTACAAATACACAAAAACACACATACACACACACACCCATATATATATATATATATATATATATATATATATATATATATATATATATATATATATATATAAATATATATATATATATATATATATATAATTATTTTTACTATTCCTTTGAGGAGCCCAGTGGACACTTTCAATGGATGTGTAGGTGGCGGGGGGGGGGGGGGGGGGTGTAGGTAGGGGGGGATTATTCCTCCCCTTGGCAGTCCGACACAGGAATTTGAGGGAACAAGGAAGTCAATTGTATTTTAGAGGTTGTGGAAAGAGGTTAAAAAATTCTTGATACAACTTGTAAAATATTGTATCATTGCCTCAATCTAATTTGATAACCGTTAATGTTTCATGGAATATTGCTAACCTAATTCATTATTATTTCATTTGTAGTAGCTAGTAGCAACTGAATGAATAGCCGTTGTTGTTCTAAGGTTGATTAGTAACAAAAGTTAACTATTAACTTTGCATATTAAATAATCTGTGATGGAAACAGTAAATACTGATGACTGAGTAGCTCTTTGAATACAATCAGAATTTAGTTTTTTGAATCATAAGGAATTGTATTGCGGTAAATGAGACCACTGTTACATTCTAGCAAAACCTTTGAGAAATTTTCTTAATTAATAAATCATATAAAAAGTCTCTATTCCTCAGAACGACATATTTTTTTTTTTAGATTTTGTAATGAAAGTAAGATATACTAATTTTCCCGTAATATATTTTCTAATTTTCCCAAAAAATATAAGCGCAGGGGGCATGAGCACAAAATGATTTCCTACACTAATACCTTAGCTGTAAGTTATCAGTGATTATGTAATTACTAGTAGCTTTATCTTAAGAAAATTACGTAGATTGATTACGCTGACTTCTAATAATCGTGATTCAAATAGGCGTAAGTCTCCATGATCAAGTTCCTTTCACTCTTCCTTTATCCATTCGTTTATTAAACATCCTCGGTATTTTTTAAGAAAAATTGCCTTTTTCGCTGGTATTCATCTAAGGCCGTCAATTTTAGTTCCTAGTTTCTCACTATCCCTCCCGAAAAGAAATCTCTCATGACCGGCAGCAAGAAACACCTTCACTTGACCATTCCAACCTGGAACCTTTCGGAATTTGTTTGAGGCCAAGACGAGACATTCCTTAGCTGCATGGATTAGAAAATAAGGCATTTTGAGCACTATTTCACTCACATTTTTTATATAATTTCAATCACATTCCTTTATAATTATTCCAGTTAACAAAATATCTTTGTTGATTTTAAAGCAAACGGGCAAATTATCCTACAGAGTACTTTCGTAATGAGCATATTAATTGGAAAACTTGTGGTTTATGGAGGACTACAGAACATACTGATCTATAGTAACTAAATAGTATAACTTCGAGCCGGACAAATGTTGGTATAAGGATTCTTTCTAACGAATCCTTCAAACACTCATAAGACAACGACTCTCTAATTACAGCTATTATTGTTCCCAAGTCTACCATTATATGGATGACCATTTAAGTCCAACAAAATAATCCCGTTATCTCTACTCGATGATAACTATCTCCAATTTTGTCATAGGGCCTCAGTAATTATCAAGCAAATTAAAGCTCTTGTAATAGAGATTGATATAGTAACACAACAAAGATTTTACAGTATATATTTAAAATTCTAGT
>NC_090750.1:74101172-74113224 GCF_036898095.1 Palaemon carinicauda
TATAGGACGAAAAATGCAAATCCTGAAAAAATTCACAGAGCTTCATATGCCAATGGAGAATGTGTATATGAAATATTTTGTCAAAATTCCTATTACTTTCATAGCAAAAGGGTAATTAGTAAAAGTAACTTAAAAAACCAAAAACATTGATCTCTACAAGAAAATGCATTATTTCTTATGCTATTGTAAATTTTGATAAATATTACATTTTAATATAAAACAAATTGTGAGCAATGGCATCTGTATAGATTCCATGACTCACAAGACAGGAAGTTTTATGATTATACCCTTCAGTGCTAGCACAAACCTGCAAGAGAGTACACGTTGAAGTTTGACCTCTAACATTCACTTGCTTTTCCTTCTGTTTTTCTTGGTTTCAGCAAGAAAATTCATGATGCCAAAGAGGAAAAGACAATTTCAACATCTCGCTAACATAAGAAAGAAGAAAATTCACACTAATAAGCATTCAGAAGTGGGTAATATCGGCGATATTAGCGGAGTTAGTGAAGGAGAGAGATGATGAAGGAGCGACCGTCTCGTCTAAAAAACCATGATATTGAGCAAAGGGATCTTCATTTATGATCAAATTATGATAAAATTTATTTGGTTTATTAATATCCAAAAAAGATCATAAAATTCATAATAATCACAATTTATTAATATTGTCTTTGAAAATATAAAGAAAAACTTTGTACGCCAGTATCCCAAAATTATACTTATTGACCTTCAAATTCTATCTTCTCCCTTAGTTTTAAAGATATAAAATTGAAATTAGGTATATAATTTGGAAAAACATTTTAAAACAATCAAATACAGCCCATTTTCCAATTTTTGTTTCATATTTTTTTTTCTTTAGTTTTTTCCCTGATTTTAAAGGGTTTATTTTTTTACCATAATGAAAAAATTCATATCTAGCAAAACAATTACTGTACTTTAAAAAAACTATTTTATTGGAGGTCTACATCAGATCTATATACGGTAGTAATCCCAGGTCTTAATATTAAGTGTCAAGGGAGGATAGAATTTGAAAAACACTCATTTTCAGGATAAATCGCCCTGGCGTCGGAAAACCGAAGGTCAAAGGCAAAGATCCTATGCAGTTTGGAGATGTCCTAAGTCACCTTATTAAGTGGTATGATTATCAAAGTCCTGTCCTTAAAAAAAGGCATTAGCCAGCCGGCCCCCTTAAAGTCAGTTAAGTAAAACGGTACTTTAGATGGCAATTCAATGTACCGCAAATCCATGGGCATACTTATTCTAGACCTCGTGTGGGCGTATATTACATTCAAATATTCTATAGTTTACTACTTCGTTTCCATTTCTTTGTAATGAACTCCATTTTCAAACCCCTACACTGATTTTAACCGATTACTACTGTACAATATAGCGTCGTATCGATAACAGTCATCAATACCGAAACTAATTAAGTAGGCAATTACTGGAAATGTAAGTTTAATCAAACAACGTCATTGTAATGAATGGTTTAGTGACTTCAGTTTTATCAGCGTCATTTAGCAACCATCATCCTACATTTACCAGGTATCAAATTCGCCTAACCTAAATAGGTAAATTCATATAAAAACACAGGACAACATTACAGGGAAAAAAAAAAACTTTTGAACTACAGTAAAAGATGTGCTTTCAACTAATCTGACCTTTTTTCCACCGCAAATAAGCCGTTCTACCGTTATGGACCCATGTCCTTCCTCAAGAACACAGGTGGGAACCTGAGATTTTGGGCGAGCGAAAACTGGACAAAACGTGATTATTCAGGACAAATAGTGATTATTCAATACAGGAATTTGTAGAAGGGTGCAGAACCTAACACACCCACCTAACCTAACCAAGTAATTCCCAAGTCACAACCCCTAGCTTTAAAGGTCACAAACTAAAAGTAAATCACAAATGAATCCTTACATATGATTGACAGCTACGTCTCTTTTTTTTTGCCTTGGCAACCTTTACAGAAGCGTTGTACTGTATATGTAAATTTTGTCCCGTGTATAAGCGAGATAAAGGGCTCATTATAAGTAAATACTGCCGTAGAGGAAACTTCTCTCCCGACTTAAGGAAAATTCAAGATTCTTAACAACCTCCTTTAATTCCACCTTTTTCAATCTCTCATATAAAAACTATACTTTTTATATAGCTTTTCACATGCTCTTTCCATGTAGGTGATTATTTTTTTTAATATAAAGTGCGGCATGCTTCTGAAGTTTTACCGAGGATCCCCATATTTTGTGCAATTTTCTGTGGATTTATTGTGCGTCTCTAAGAATAATGTATAGAGAGGAAAAGGTGAGTTTTACCATTATTTATTGATTCGCCCGTAGATTTTCCCAACCTTAAACCCCTGTTTCACACTGGGTGGCCCTGATTACCGTAGGATATAATAGGATATATCTTATTAAATATTAATTTGCGATTGATATTAAGGTAATTTTCGAAGATAAAGGGAGTTTTTCAATATAAAACCCAATTTACTTATTAGTAAATTTTGTCCGGTGTATTTCTATAATAATACCGATAAATGCTGAGCAAACGCCCTACACCTTCCATGATCAGAACTACCCTAGAAATCCATGTCTGTAGACCTACACTACCTACAGAAAGGATTTTCAACCGCTTTTCAATTAGAACTCACGGAAATTCGAAATTCCAATCTCTCACCCAAAATAACAGCAATACTTCCAAATCAAAGACGCACTAACAAACTGCATACGTCCTAATTCTAAGCATTTGAAGGCATTAAACATTAGGCCACCAAATCGCCCATTTGAGATTTAAACTCCATGTGGGTGTTTCAAATAACACAGTGCCTTTTGTTTCTTACCTAAGAACATATATGGTTCTCCATGTCGAAGAAAGTTATGTTGGAACACTGAATTATAAATATAATATTAGTTGGCGGGGAAGTACGGACACATTCGACTAAGTTGAACACTTTGAACAAGACTCGTTGTTGAACTTGTTGTTGTCAGATGGGTTAGTCTAAAAATCCCCAAAACTCGCTATAAAAAATCCCCAAAATAACCCAAAAATCCCCATTATCACAAATATATTTTCTTCTGATCCCTGAAGGCTTTACTAATATGTAAATCACTCACTATATATACTTCATATAAGTGCAAGAAAAGTAATTGCAACAATATAAAGGTTTACACATCCTTGTTTCTTCTTCAAAGAAATTTGTAAAGAATATCCCTAGACATCCAAAATTCCCAAATCCAGGGATAAATTCCCATATCTGGCAACACTGACTTCAAGTACTAATGGAAATGGACTACAAATATACAATTTTGTTTGAAACTAAAACTCGATTGTAACTAGGGGATCTCCGTTTTCTTTTTAATAAACAATTAAAAGAAAGCAAGAAAATGTAGAATATTTCATTGGAATAATTGATAATTCATTTTAATATGCACATTAATTTCTCTATAGAAAAATATCCTAAATGAATGTGAAGAAAGAGCAACCGGTAGTCTTCAGAGCATTGTTTTAAGACAAACATTTTCCAAGGACTAACTAGATGTTCCGTTTTCCAAAATTTCTCACAATGATACTAAAATTCACCAATAAGTTACTGATCTTTTTTTCAATAAATTAAGGAAAAATAAAACAATCAAATAAATACGGAATGTATATCAATGTGCTTTTCATATCAATTGTATTAGTCAGAAATATTCTAAAATTGCAATGCTTGTAAATCAAAACATGTTTATTTGCATATAAAGCACAAGTTAGAGACATATTAGAGCCTATTTCTTCTAATCCAAAATACGAAAAGTTCTTCATTGCGAACAGTCTATCCATTCACTTACTGCACCTGCCTTCCCACACTTAAGCGCATGGATAGCCAATATCCCCCATCCATTAACTATCCCACGGTCCAGATATATATAGACCTTGAACTATCCCATCCACAGCAAAAAGCAGTCGAGATCTTATCCAGAGTGAAATAAATTTCAGAATACAAAACTATGAACTCTTGCCCGTGGGCTCAGGGCTGTATCCCACCTATCCCATCTTTTTACAAAATTTCTCTGAAACTCATGCAGAAATTTGAAAAATAATGTGAGAGTTCATAATGAAATAGACACGATTGAATAACCTCCTTCGGGATGTACAATATATTTAGGAATTTACAAGGGATATAATAGGGTGAGGCAATTTTGGACACCTTTTTAGTAACCTTTGTACAAAATCTATGTTAATAATTTATGACCAAATACCAAACATGTTTTCAAGAGAGGGAGGTCTCATCTATAAAAATGGCTTGTTTCATAATCATCAAAGAATTAGAAATTCTCTTATTACAGTCATAAAAAAAATATCTCAGAGGCGAGGCAATTTTGGACACGTCTGTATCCCCGTTAAGCGCCAACGCTCAGTTGGGCAAACTATGACAATTTGTGGTCCCTATCAATATAGATATGCTAAAAAAAATTAATAGACTTACATAGATTTTTGTGTCCGTAATCCAAGATTGTCCAATTTTGCCTCGCCAAGAAAAAAGTGAGAAGTTTGCCTGACCATGGTTTTGAAAACTGTCCAATTTTGCCTTACTATATGAATATGTAAATCAAACTTTGTATTCGAGCACACAAACATACTTTTATGTATAAATATGCATATATGTAATCATAAAAATTCAAAATAAGACATAAGGGGTGCAGTAAAAGGGGTGTCTGCCCAAGGTGACACCCTAAAAGTGAGTGACACCCTGAGAGTTACATTAAAAAAAAAAAAAGTTTCTTTCTAGCTCGATGGTTATGATATGATTTTCAAAAAGTTATTCAATGCTGGGGACACGCTTAAAGCTGTTGAAACCCAGGGGGTGAAACCTTCAAAAAGATTGACCAAAACATGGTAACATCCTCGAGAGGGGTGTCAACCCAAATGCTAGAAATATCTAAAAAAAAAAAAAAAAAAAAAAAAAAACTCTACTTTATACATTGTTCTTATGATAATTCACATATCCAAATGAAAATTTCAGGAATTGAAATAAAATATATTTTCACTGTTCCTGCTAATTTCCATGTTGATAACTGTCACGTTGCCTTTTTTATATGGTGTTAAATGGAGCAACATTGGAGTGAACCGCATGATAGATACATCAAGGAGAGGCAAAGCTGATCCCATAAACAAATATTCGTCCATTCTATTCTCATCATTGTTACCTCATATTATGAACGAGCCATCAAAGAGATACTTTTACCTACAAAAGAAAGGGATACAATCGAAGATTTAAGAAAAAAACATGAAATGAAGAAAAATAAAAGGAAAAACACAAAGAGAGATAGAAACATGACAAATTATGGAAATACAAAGCAACCAAATCTCTCTCGATTCTTTAAGAAAAAATGTCTGCAAACACTAACGTAAATACAAAAAAATCTAAATTGACCAGTGTAATAAATAGTGATAATTGAACTGCTAGGATAGTCCTGACAGTGAATGATAAGGATTTATTTATACCTAAAATAAAAGAAATAACAAAGAAATTCTAATTATTTTGGAAGATATTAAGGATCGTCCATTATTTTGCATTGGTAGAGCAACAAAAGGGCTTTTAGAGGAAGAAGGAGGCTAAGTGACTCGCCTTGAGCTAGATGCTTGAAGCCACTGCCCACATATCATCATCATCATCTCCTCCCACGCCTATTGACGCAAAGGGCCTCAATTAGATTTCGCTAGTCGTCTCTATCTTCAGCTTTTAATTCAATACTTCTCCACTCACAATATCCTACTTCATGCTTTATATTCCTGAGTCTTCCAACTCTTCTAGTGCCTTGTGGAGGCCAGTTTAAAGTTTGGTGAACTAATGTCTCTTAGGGAGAACAAAGAGCATCCCCAAACCATCTCCATCTACCCCTCACCATGATCTCATCCACATGTGGCGCTCGAGTAATCTCTGTTTCATTTCTAATCCTGTCCTGTCATATAACACCCAATATTCTTCTGAGGGCTTTGTTCTCAAATCTACAAAATGAGTTTCATTAATATACCAAGATTCACGACCATACAGTAACACCGATCTCACTAAACTGATATTTAGCCTGATTATTATACGTAATTTTAGGCGACCTGATTTCCAAATTTGACTTAACCTACCCATCCTCTGATTTGCTTTTTTCAATCTTTCATTAAACTCAAATTCTAAAGCTCCTATATTAGATATCATAGTTCCTAAATATTCAAATAATTCTACCTCATTAATCCTTTATCCTTCCAAAGATATTTCATCTTCCATTGCATATTCCGTTCTCATCATCTGTCTTTCTTCTATTTATCTCGAGCCCAACCTCATGTGATTTTTCATGCATTCTGGTAAGCAAGCTTTCCAAGCCCTGTGGTGTTCTGCTAATTAGGACAGCGTCATCAGCATACGCTAGGTCTCCCAATTTTCTGTTACCAATCCAGTCCAATCCTTCTCCACCATCCCCAACCGATCTATGCATTACAAAATCTATGAGGAGGATAAACAACATAGGTAACAAAACATTCCCTCAGAGTACTCCACTTTTCACTGGAAATTCGTTTGATAAGACGCCACTAACATTAACTTTGCATTTGCTATGCTTATGAACAGACAATTAAATTTACATATTTGAGAGGAACTCCATAATGTCGCAGGACTCTCCACAAAATTTGCCAGAGCACATAATCAAAAGCTTTTTCATAGCCCACATATACCATCAAAAGTGGAATTCTATATTCTACATATTGCTGTACCACATGTCTTAAATGAAAATTTGGTCAGTACAACTTCTACCTTTTCTAAATCCTGCTTGTTCATCTCTCAACTTTTCATCAATCTTTCTCTCTAGTCTCTTTAGAATGAGCATTCTATATATTTTCATGACAGCTGACGTAAGCGTGATGCCTCTGTAATGATTGCAATCAGTCAGATCTTTTTTTGTCATTTTCACCAGCACTCCTAGCTCCCATACATAAGGCTTTGCCTCTTTAAGCCACATTCTACAAAATAATCTTGTAGGTAATCTGAGAATCACTTAATTTTCAGGCAATATCATCTCAGAAGTTATTCCCTAGTATCCAGGGGCTTTCCATCTTTTGAGTTTTTTTTTTTTTTTTTAAGAATAGCTTCGACTTCAAACACACCTAATTCATTCATGGGCACATCAAGGTCTTCATCAGAGTCAGGTATATCAACCAAATTATTCCCTTCGTATTTCCTATTCATGACCTCACTAAAGTGTTCAGTCCAACGTTACTTTTCTTCATGTTCTTTTGTTATAACAGATCCATCTTTCTTTTTGATGAGTGTAGGCTTCTTTTTTTTCCGTAGAGATTTCATTAATAATTCCAAGAGCAATTCCTACAACAAAGCCACTCCCTGAATTCATAGCTTTGTCAGCCTCATCTGCTTTCCTGTCTAAATATTCTCTCCAATCATTCCTGATATTTCTTTTGACCTCACTATCAATACTGAAATACTTGGCATGCTCTGCCTTGTAATTTTCATTATTTCCTCGAAAACTTTAAGAAATCAATTTCTGTCTTTGTCTTCTTTTTATAGTAGCCCAAGTATCATTTGATATCCATGGTTTTCTCCTTGTAACTGCATGTCCCAAAACTTCGTCTCTTAAAGTCTCTAAGACTGTAAATCCATTTCTACATTCAGTTACAAAGATTTCTGTGCTCATCCTCTAGAAGCTTAGTTGTATCAAGCTTAGGTATTCTATCTACATTTCTGTTGGGTTCTTTCAGTTTTAATATTTGTGTGGCAATGGGGAGCTGGTGATCACTACCAATAACTGCACCTCTATAGCTTGTTACATTTCCCAGAGTCCTCCTTCTCTTTTTATCAATGGCTATGTGATCTATTTGATATTTGTAATTACCACATGATGAAGTCCTTGTATATTTGTGGATCTCCTTGTGCTGGAAAAGAGTACCTCCAGTAACAAGATTGTTTGTTGAACAATAACTTATAAAATGTGCCCCATTTTCATTTGCAACTTCGCCAAGAACCTCAACACCCATCACATTTTCTATCCGTTGATTATTCCTTCCAACTTTAGCATTGAAGTCATTAATCACAATTTTCATATCTCTCTAGGTTCTCACCTATTATACTCTGCAGTTCTTCACAGTATTCATCTTTCCTTTCTTCAGGGGAATCATTTGATTCGCCTTGGAAGATGGAATCTTTGGGATCTTGAACCCTTCTGTGAAGTCTCTTCCCTTTTTGCCCGGCGGGCATGCTGTCATGCGTTTGCGGGGAGGGGAACGGGGCAATTTTAAGCTGTCAAAAAGTTTTTATTCTTTTTGCCTCTCGCGCGAGTGCGAAGGAGAGTACTGGAGCGTTGGCGCACAGGATGCTGCTGGTGCCTAGTCCTGCTGAAGCACAGTTTTTGGTGAAGGTGCAGAAAAGCGCTGGCGCGCAGGAAACCAATGCGTAGGGTGAATATACAAAGAATAGGCCAGACTATTTGGCCTCTATTTTGAGGTACCTTACCTCTAGCATTAGAGGCGATTTGACCTTTTATTTTGAGGTGCCATACTTCTAACATTAGAGGATATTTAAGCTCTATTTTGAGGTGCCATACCTTTAGTATTAAGGGCTCTATGACCTCTATTTTGAGGTACTATAATCTCAGCATTATATGTTCTTTGATCTCTAATTTGAAGTGCTTTACCTCTAGCATTAGAGGCTCTTTTACCTCTATTTTGAGGCTCCTTACTTTTAGCATTAGAGGGTCTTTGACCTCCATTTTGAGGCTCCTTACTTTTAGCATTAGAGGTTCTTTGACCTCTATTTTGAGCCTCCTTACTTTGAGCATTAGAGGGGTTTTTAACTCTATTTTGAGGCTCCTTACGTTTAGCATTAAAGGCTCTTTGACCTCTATTTTGAGACTGCTCACTTTTAGCGTTATAGTCTCTTTGACCTCTATTTTAAGGCTCCTTACTTTTAACATTAGAGGGTCTTTGACCTCTATTTTGAGGCTTCTTACGTTTAGCATTAGAGGGTCTTTGACCTCTGTTTTGAAGCTCCTTACTTTTAGCATTAGAGGCTCTTTGACCTTTATTTTGAGGCTCCTTACTTTGAGCATTAGAGGCTCTTCGACCTCTATTTTGAGGCTTCTTACGTTTAGCATTAGAGGGTCTTTGACCTCTGTTTTGAGGCTCCTTACATTTAGCATTAGAGGGTCTTTGACCTCTATTTTGAGGCTCCTTACTTTTAGCATTAGAGGGTCTTTGACCTCTGTTTTGAGCCTCCTTACTTTTAGCATTAGAGGGTCTTTGACCTCTGTTTTGAGGCTCCTCAATTTTAGCATTAGAGGCTCTTTGACCTCTATTTTGAGGCTTCTTACGTTTAGCATTAGAGGGTCTTTGACCTCTATTTTGAGGCTCCTTTCTTTTAGCATTAGAGGGTCTTTGACCTCTATTTTGAGGCTTCTTAAATTTATCATTAGAGGGTCTTTGACCTCTGTTTTGAGGCTCCTTACTTTTAGCATTAGAGGGTCTTTGACCTCTATTTTGAGGCTCCTTACTTTTACATTAGAGGCTCTTTGACCTCTATTTTGAGGCTCCTTACTTTTAGCATTAGAGGGTCTGTGACCTCTATTTTGAGGCTCCTTACTTTTAGCATTAGAGGGTCTTTGACTTCTATTTTGAGTCTCCTTACTTTTAGCATTAGAGGGTCTTTGACCTCTATTTTGAGGCTCCTTACTTTTAGCATTAGAGGGTCTTTGACCTCTATTTTGAGGCTCCTTACTTTTAACATTAGAGGGTCTTTGACCTCTATTTTGAGGCTCCTTACTTTTAGCATTAGAGGGTCTTTGACCTCTATTTTGAGGCTCCTTACTTTTAACATTAGAGGGTCTTTGACCTCTATTTTGAGGCTCCTTACTTTTAGCATTAGAGGGTCTTTGACCTCTGTTTTGAGGCTCCTTACTTTTAGCATTAGAGGGTCTTTGACTTCTATTTTGAGTCTCCTTACTTTTAGCATTAGAGGGTCTTTGACTTCTATTTTGAGGCTCCTTACTTTTAGCATTAGAGGGTCATTGACATCTATTTTGAGGCTCCTTACTTTTAACATTAGAGGGTCTTTGACCTCTATTTTGAGGCTCCTTACTTTTAGCATTAGAGGGTCTTTGACTTCTATTTTGATTCTCCTTACTTTTAGCATTAGAGGGTCTTTGACCTCTATTTACAGGCTCCTTACTTTTAATATTAGAGGGTCTTTGACCTCTGTTTTGAGGCTCCTTACTTTTAGCATTAGAGGGTCTTTGACCTCTGTTTTGAGGTTCCTTACTTTTAGCATTAGAGGGTCTTTGACCTCTGTTTTGAGGCTCCTTACTTTTAGTATTAGAGGTTCTTTGACCTCTATTTTAAGGCTCCTTACTTTTAGCATTAGAGGGTCTTTGACATCTATTTTGAGGCTCCTGACTTTTAACATTAGAGGTTCTTTGACCTCTATTTTGAGGTGCTATACTCTAGCATTAGAGTTTCTTTGACCTTTATTTTAATCCCCTTAGCTCTAACATTAAAAGCTCTTTGACCTTTAAATTTGGGAGCTATATTTCTAGCACTAGAGGCTCTTTGAGACCTCTGTTTTAAGGCGACTAACCGCTAATAGTAAAGGCTATTTTATCCCAGTTTTTAGGTGACTTACCTCTATAATCAAAGGCTATTTTTATGCTTCTTCATATAAAGGCTTTCCTTCTCTATTCTCTTCTGTCTTTTATAGTTTTTCAAGATCTTCTTTGCTTATTTCGCCAGTCTCCTTCGAGATTTCAAGAGACATTTCAGTGTTGTTTGTCCTCGGTTCGTCAGATTCCTCGGAGAAATCGATGGCTTCCATGTCTTTACCTATAAGGGCGATGGGTAAAGACATGGATGCCATTGATTTCTCGGCATACACTATATGCCGTCATACTAAAGTCAACGAAGAGCAACATCATTATATTTACCAATGCCGTCCTGATATGTTCTATCTCAACGCCCGAATTTTGAAGAAACACACGTCGCTCACCGCTTTGCACCAATGCAATCCAATTATAGGGACATCGTCGCTAAACCGCAAGCAAATTATCTTTCAAGGCGCTTACATTATGATCCTCAAAGCTCGTCAACTTGGGCAGCACCTATGCAAACTATCTGTAGATGAAGGTGTTCCAAATAGCCTCCAGTTCATCCTGTAGCTGTAACAAAATTCTCAGTCAGTTACCTGTTCCGCCAGAACGCGAGCTCTGAGTGAAGTGAAATCCTCTCCCAATGTTCACTGCGTAAACTTCCATAGCTACAGTACATACAGATCGTGAGGTGTTGCAAGGTATGATTTAAAAAAAAAAAAAAGAGAGAGAGAGAGAGAGAGAGGAGAGAGAGAGAGAGAGAGAGAGAGAGAGAGAGAGAGAGAGAGAGAGAGAGAGAGATCAGGTCTTCAGAAGTCTTTGGAATCCGGGGCGGAGACGTTCAGAACTGCTCCGGAAGATTCCATTCTGGAGTCATTCAGAACTCTATGCTAAGTCTGGGGCTATTTCTTCTGAAGTCATTTGGGAGAGGAGATTTAGGAAGATTTTCTTCCGAAATCGTTCAGAGATTTCTGGAATCATTCAGAATTCCTTGCTAAGGTCTATGGAAATTTCTTCTGAATCCTTTTGGGGATGCACGAAGAATTTCTCCCGAAGCCGTTAGGACTCGTGAAAAATTCTCTCTCTCTCTCTCTCTCTCTCTCTCTCTCTCTCTCCTCTCTCTCTCCCTCTCCTCTCTCCTCCCTCTCTCTCTCTCTCAGTATATCTATACTATATATATATATATATATATTATATATATATATATATTATATATATATATATACAGAGGAGAGAGAGGAGAGAGAGAGAGAGAGAGAGAGAGAGAGAGAGAGAGAGAGAGACCCATGTAGGCCTATATGTGTGCGAACAAAATGGCTTTGTTAGATTTTATCCTGTTATTTTTCATACCAGGGGGATACCAAAAAAGCTAGTTTATTCTGAAGCACTAAAGAAATGTTGGTTTACATGTAGTAAACTACACGATACGGTATTATTCTCAGAAGTCA
>NC_090750.1:74113724-74126224 GCF_036898095.1 Palaemon carinicauda
TCCGAACGTAACTGTCTTTGTGGTATACTTGAAAGTGACTAATATAATCACTCAACAATTAACATGCTGACATTTAAAACGATAAAAGTGCGGTTGTAACAGGCTTATAACAAATGAAAACAACGCGTGTTCAGAGACCGCAAGTAGGTCAGGCTCTTCACATTATGCCGGCATTTAAATCCAATTTGGTTTATTATTTTTATGCTGCGGAAGCGGTATTGGTTTAAATGTCTTGTTAAAACTAACTATAATCTCTTTGGTTTATTATTTTAATGCTACGGAAGCGGTATTGGTTTAAATGTCTTGTTAAAACTAACTATAATCTCTTTGGTTTATTATTTTAATGCTACGGAAGCGGTATTGGTTTAAATTTCTTGTTAAAACTAACTATAATCTCTTTGGTTTATTATTTTAATGCTACGGAAGCGGTATTGGTTTAAATTTCTTGTTAAAACTAACTATAATCTCTTTGGTTTATTATTTTAATGCTACGGAGCGGTATTGGTTTAAATTTCTTGTTAAAACTAACTATAATCTCTTTGGTTTATTATTTTAATGCTACGGAAGCGGTATTGGTTTAAATTTCTTGTTAAAACTAACTATAATCTCTTTGGTTTATTATTTTAATGCTACGGAAGCGGTATTGGTTTAAATTTCTTGTTGAAACTAACTATAATCTCCCGTAGTCGTGTTCTACAGTAGGCCTATATCTCTGCAATTTCGTAAGAGAGATTTTGCCAAATTCTGCACTTTTCTCGATCCCTCTGTAATTGTTTGTACTCGTTTTAATTTGACAAAGTGTCAGAATGGCGCACACATGGTTCTAATATACCTACACCGTGGGTGCACGATCCCAAAGATAAGTAGCTTGAAGTGTGAACCACGTAAATTTTTACCGCATGTCCTTTCTCCTCTGGAAAAAAGTAGCTTTAGAGGGAACAATCTTCATATTAAATTACTTTCGGTAAGTCTTCAGGCTATTTTCTGAACTAGGACAACAGACTGGTACACATTTACAGCTGGTTGTACTATTGGATGACATATGATTTTTTTTTTTTAAGAAAGGGCCAGAAATGAATGGGAACTTTCCTTTCCTCTTTTTCATAGATTCCATTGTTTGTTATTCATGATGTACTTTAAAACGGTTCTTTTGAAACCATCGATTTGTTCTTCCTGAATACTGTAATTTCACTTTATTTACGCTAGGGAATCAGACAAAGACAAAAAGAAATTAAGGTCTATCTTGCGAGAGGCATTTTTTATCACTGAGAGGAAGTCATAAGAGTTTTAAGTGAAAATTGCTATCGCACCGGCCTGTATTGTTTGCAAGTTTGATTTTATACTTCTGATCCACTAACTTCATATTATCAAGGACAACAAAATGTAATTGCTTGGTTGGTTTTAAAAGATTTTAACATGGAAAATTTACATATTTAGCCATGGACGACTAATATTGAGTATTTGAAAGCTATTGTCATCTAAGTTATCTGGCCGTCTTGTAAAGTTTAATTTTTTTTTTCACTTGTTTCCTATCGGCAAAGCTTTTGAGTTTTTTTCTGAATATGGTTAAACAGGAATTAGTTCGGAATTTCTTTAATACCCAAAGAAAATGATTTCATAAATATTTTTCATTAGATTTTTATTTCAAGGAAGTTCAATATCGAGAAAAAAAAACATGGCTGCACCTCAAGTAAATATTGAAAAATAACTACGAACTTAGGGTAGACAAACCTGTCTTAAATAAAATCTCACCTGTCGTATTACTTTCATGCTCTTCCTTCGCTCTGCGCTGTAACCATTGTCGCTGTTATTTGCGTAAACAATGTACGTTGCTGTGGCTTGGGATTCAAGCCTTAGTTGATTGTCATCGTATACACAGCAATTGTTCCTCAAGAACTCCATCTCTGCATTCAAGACGCTCATCCTTTCTTGCATGACCTTGAGCTCTTCCGACTTATTCTGGAAGCTCTCGTTCATCTCCTCCAGCCTGTCCCTGAGTTCCATCGTCACTAGGTCCTTCAGGAGGACCTCTTTCGCCATGCTGGCAAAGCTCTCCTGAAGACGCTTCACCGTAAGATCACGGTGTTCCATGCCTTTGGCCATGGCTTCTATCATGGCCCCTATGTCATTCTTGGCATCATCGCGGGCCACAATCTCCCTGGCCACGGCCTCCAAGCTGTTGTGGATTTCGGACACCCTGTTGAGAAGGTACGCCAACAGCTCTCCATGTTTGGTCGTCACGCCTGTTGAGCGCGTCCAAGCGGTTACTGGTTGCGTTCACTAACATTGAAAATTCAACAGTTTTGTTCATAATGCTTACGCCACCATCGGCATCTCTGTACCCTTCCTGGCTGCTGCTATTTGCTTCTGCGAGGAGGTCTCTGATATCTAGCAACGCCAGGGTAATCTTGTCGATGCCTTCTTTCTGGCCCGGAATGGAATTTGCTTTGACCAGAGACACCCCGAGGACGAGCGATACATAAACCAGTACTCTGACGCAAGGCATTGCTGCGAAGGGGAATGGAGGCTTTGCAAAAAAAATGGCAAATGTTAGGATGCAATTTTCAGCTATTTTCCCGTATTTAGATTCGAATAAAAATAATCAGCACTTCACTTGAGCTTTTCCATAATATGTAAGAATAGGACTGAACAGATGCTGTCTTAATTTAACGGGTATAAAACATAACCACTAATTAGCTTTGTTCAAAGTAATTTATAAAGTACCTTGGTTATCTTTCACTTTGTATATGTTTGACCAGCAATCAGGTACTAATGTAAACACAACTGAAAGATCAACGAATATCGCAATGTAATTGGTCCACTAAAATTTAGTTAATAACAATTGAGATTATAAAGATTTTCTTCCTTAGGCTTGGAAACTCCTTTTGAACACTTCTTGTTGCAATTTGATAGATTACAGTGAAAGGCCACCTTCAAGAAAGTAGGGTAATTATCATCCCTTTCCGTGACCATATGTTTCAGCCATGGTATTTTCTGTTTTCTGTAATTTCCTTCTGAAAAATAAATGGATGAATTTTAGTTAATATCCGTCTATGCATTTGTTTTATTGCTTGTTAAGCATACGTAGTCAATGATGAAAATGTGTAGAATGTATATAGAGATATACTGTAGATTATTAGATATCGTGGCAAAATAATTCAGCACCAGCAATCCATCACAAGACAACTGAGGGCATAGAAAAAAAGGGGGAATAATTCGAAAGGAAAAAGTGACATAATTGCAGTTTACTGTTTAAAAAAAAATTACCGTTTACAAATTGTATGACGATTTAATAAACAGAAAATATTTAAAAAAAACACTTATATTTAAAAAAAATTATACGAAGACTTAAAAGATAAGAAGTGGTCTCCCTGTCTAACTCCTTTCTCAATCTGAATTTTCTCACTGTCTTTTATGTAGTTTTATTATTGCTGTTTTACCTGTATAGATATCTTGATGAGTTCATACATAAGATTTATATATTCCATGTCTATGAAGGACTTTCATTACCGCTGAAGTTTTGACAAAATCAAAAGCTTTTTCATAGTCTATAAATGTCATACACAGTGATTTGTCATACAATGTTGATTTTTCCACAAGCTGGTTAATTATATGTATATGGTCAGGTATTGAATATCTGCTTCTAAAGCCTAGCTAATTCAACGACGGGGCCAGAGATTAATATCTAGATCAGGAGTAAGAAATTTATTAGACCGTAAGTTCTTGTCCAACAAATTAAGATGAGAGTCGACAGCTGAAGACCAGATAGGAGAACGATACTCTAAACAAGGTAGAATGAAAGAATTTAAACACTTCGTCAGAGTAGGTTAATCACAGAAAATCTTGGCTTTCTCAATAGATCAATATTTTTGTGTTATTTAAGAACAGGCAGACCTAATGTGTTTCTCTAAAGTAAATTTCCTGTCAAAAATCACACCTAAAATTTTAAGTCATACAGAGTTAACGAAACATTATCAATGCTGAGATCTGGATGTTGAGGAGCCACTGTTCTCGACTAACTTACAATAATTTACACCATGCACTAATCTTAGCTAGATTTCTATTAAGGGATTCAGCAACCCCAGATTACACTCAGGAGATGGAATTGTTGTAAAGAGAGGAGTATCAGCTGGATATGCAACGAGCTTGTGTTCTAGGCCAAACCACACTTCATGTGTAAATAGTATGAAAAGTAATGGGCCAAGAACACTACCCTGAGGAACAACAAATATCATATTCGTATACAATCTATTGTGCTCATCAAAAACAACTCTGCAATCTATTTCTTAGAAACTTAATAATGCTACTAGGAAAAGACCCACTCCTAACTGTTTGAGTTTGAAAACTAGGGCCTCACGATTAACACTGTCAAAAAAACTAGGGCCTCACGATTAACACTGTCAAAGCCCGCACTAAAATCAGTGCCAATTATACACACTTCCTTACCACAATAAAGGGGTTTCTGTACATCATTGGAGATTATACGAAGGACATCACATGCTCTAAGGCCAAATTCCAACCTAAGGAACCGCTGATTAACCTTCAGCATACCTATTTAGGCATTTTACCAAAAAAGTTCAAAACATTAGATATGGGAGTTATGAAAATTTGGCGGTAATCAGCTGGACTTGAGCTACCACAAACACATTTACGTAATGATGCAACATTACCAATTCTCCAACAAATGGTAAAATAACCTTTTCTTACTAACTTGCGGAAAATAACTGATAACTTAGGAGCTAAGAAATCTGCAGAGGAAAAATACCATTTGGGTCTAAATCTCCATAAGCATCAAGGTCCACCAAGAGCTCCATAAGCATGAAGATCCATCAAGAGAGCTTTAAATTCACGAGGTAGAAAAATCAAACAGTTAGTTTAGCCTCAGGAAAACGGGAATGACGAAAAAAAAGTTTCTCAATACTCTGCTTACTGTCAAACATATGAGCCAGAAGGTTTACCTTTTCATTTGGAGATAGAGTGATAGAGCCATGTGGTTTAAGTAAATGAGGAACTGTTGCTTCTACATAAAAGGGTTTCTTTTTTGGTTAAATAAGGAAACTAGGAAACACTCGGAATAGTGTGCCTGAGTGTACCCTCAAGCAAAAGAACAGTGTAACCTAAGACAGTGGAAGACCGTGTACAGAGCCTATGGCACTACCCAAGACTAGAGAACAATGGTTTGACTTTGTAGTGTCCTTCTCATAGAGGAGCTGCATACTATATAGTTAAAAGTCTCTCTTCTACCCGTACCAAGAGGAAAGTAGCCACTGAACAATTACAGAGCAGAAGTCAACCCCTTGAGTGAAGCAGAATTTTTCTGTTATATTGGTGATGTCAGATGTATGAGAAAAGAGGAGAATGTGTAATGAATATACCCGACTATTCGTTGTATGTGTAGGCAAAGGGAAAATGAGCAGTAACCAAAGATGCATCCAATGTAGTACTATCTGGTTAGTCAAAGAACCCAGTAACTCTCTAGTGGTAGTATCACAACGGGTGAATGGTTCCTTGGCCACCCTACCACCTTTATAGATGTATTTTGACATTATGTGTTTAGTACAGGTTGTAATCAGCTCGAGAACTCTGAAACAATAAGGACGTTGAATACCAACGAAAACTTAGAGAAGTATGCCCGAATGATTTTTCTAAAATCTGGTTATGAGAAATATTGGGATTGAGTACGCAATGTCAAGTACTCCTTTAACCAAGATTATTAGAGATGCCTCGAAGGAAAACCGAGATAATTTTTATAATTTTGAAGCGATTTGTATTTAATCACGATACAATTAAGAAGGATTTGTAATGAGAGAATTTTTTTATGGAACATTCACCACTGCAAAGTAATGTCTGTTGTGATATTTGACATTGTAAACCAAGGAAGAAGCGATCTGAGGAACCGAAGTTTTTCCTACATGAATGAGGATCGAGAAAGCACTCTGGAGAACATCAACAAGTAGCCAGGAAGCCAGAAAGATCGTGCTAATAATTTGGATATTGGTCATTGACCTTATAAATGGTTCAATAAATCAATAAGTCGAAGTTTTTAGAGTAAGTTTCAGAAGCAGAAATTATATTTAGGTGTGTATAGTAATATCTAACTCGGTACTTTCCTCACTTGATAAGGAACCTGGATATCTCAAAATGGATGATATGGCTCTCAATGTTTTATTGCTTCCATTACATTTTATATTTAACAGTTAATATAAAATGGGATAATGTATGAATCTCCGTGGCAGTGAAAAGGGAGCCCGAAGACTTTAAAGTCTTGGAAGAATGGCAGTAAGCTCAAACAAAGGAATGAGAATAATGAGTAATCTACCTGCGTAGTAATCTCCTGTGATTGACAATGAGGAAGACGCTCTCTAGTAATCTCCAATGAATGGTAATGAGGTAGAAGCTCTAATAATCTCAAGTTAATGGTAGTGATGAAGAAGCTCTACAAAGTAATCTTCAGTGAATGGTAATGAGGAAAAAGGTCTGCATAGTAATCTCCAGTGAATGGTAATGAGGAAGAAGTTATCTAGTAATCTCAAGTGAATGGTAATGAGGATGATCCTGTGCACAATAATCCCCAATGAATGGTAATGATGAAGAAGTTCTACATAGTAATCTCCAGTGAATGGTAATGAGGAAGAAGTTCTTTAGTAATCTCAAGTTAATGGTAATGAGGAAGTAGTTCTCTAGTAATCTTCAGTGAATGGTAATGAGGAAGAAGCTCTGCATAGTAATCTCAAGTGAATGGTAATAGGGATGATCCTGTGCATAATAATCCCCAATGAATGGTAATGAGGAAGAAGCTCTCTAGTAATCTCAAGTGAATGGTAATAGGGATGATCCTGTGCAAAATAATCCCCAATGAATGGTAATGAGGAAGAAACTTTACATAATCTCAAGTGAGTGGTAATAAGGAAGACGCTCTGCATCGTAATCTTCTGTGAATGGAAATGCAGAATAGATTTATAGTAATCCTCACTGGATGACAATAAGGAAGAATAACACAAAAATCACTGATTACCTTAAAGGTAAATCAACTTTCATAAGATATGGAATGATATGGAAGAATTAGCCTGCAGTGTGATAAAGAATGAATGGGAAGAAAGAAGAAATAGTTAGCTTAAGAATCCCCAACAAAATCCTAAAACGGCAATGACCAATGAATGGAAATGAATAAACATCAATCTTCATATGAATCGCTAAAGAATGATAAGAATCACTTGATATAAATCGCCAGTGGATGTAAAGAAGAATCAACTTATGTAATCGCAAATGAATGAAAATAAGGATGATTTACTCGGTATGGGAATCGGCAATAAATGGGAATAAGGAAGAATAGGTCAAAGGAATTACCAATGAATGAGAAGTACGAAGAATCATACTGGAAAGTAATCTCTCCCAAATGGGATTAAGGAAGAATTATACTGCAAGAAATATCCACGAAATGGGAATAAGGAAGAATCATATATAGTATCGCTAATAGATGCGTCTAAAGAAGAACCAATCTATCCGTTAATCACCAATGAATTGGCTAAGGAAGAAGTAACCTGCCTCTTCTTTCCCAGAGCCATCCCTATATTAAGGGTCGGTTGCCTGATGCGCCCTATCCAGTATCTTCTATCATAGGCATCTTCCACCAAACCTCTTCGCTCCAAACCTGTCCTCTTCATATCGTCCTTCACTTTATCTCGCTATCTAATTCTCCGCCTCCCTCTCGATTTTCTCCCTCTAATAGAAGATTCCTCACAAGCTCCCTCATTTCCTCCCCACCATCCATCCTCAACATGGGCCTACAACATCTTAGTCGTGAGACTAATCTTTATTACGCCGGCTATTCTTATTTCAGAATTTTTCAATCTCTGAAGCAGTGATATTCCCATATTCCACCTCAGCATTTTTATCTGTTCTCTCAAGCTTTACTTCCTCTCTCTCTCTCTCTCTCTCTCTCTCTCTCTCTCTCTCTCTCTCTCTCTCTCTCTCTCTCTCTCTCTCTTTTGTCTTAGAGCTCGCGTTTCCGATCCATTCATTAATACTGGTCTTATTACTGTGCTTTAGATCTAGAGCTTTATTGGCATTTTCTTATCACATACCACTCTCGCAACCTGTAATCACCAGTGAATGGGAAGATAGAATCATACTTCAAAATTATTACCAATGAATGGGACTACGTTAGATTCCTACTGCATAGCAATAATCAGTCATCTCAAAGTTATATAACTATTTGAAATATGATTGTAACTGAAAGAAGAGTCTGCAGTCCACAAGAAAAAGAAATAAACTAATTATACAAGAACAGAAAAAGTTGTAACTAGTTTTGATACGAAAACTTTCTTTTACATACAGCAAGACCAGTCTTGGAGAGGGACCCCCCCCCCCCCGGCACCAGTGCAGTAAAGAACAAAATATTTAGAGTGCGATAGACGCAGTTTGTCTCTTGTAGCTGTGACTATAATAGGGAGATTAAATGTTAATGTCCTTTAATTTGTATATGCTGATGAGATTTGTCAGTTTATTATTATTATTATTATTATTATTATTATTATTATTACTTGCTAAGCTACAACCCTAGTTGGAAAAGCAGGATGCTATAAGCCCAGGGGCTCCAACAGGGAAAATAGCTCAGTGAGGAAAGGAAACAAGGAAAAATAATATATTTTAAGAAGAGCAACAATATTAAAATACATATCACTTTATAAACTATAAAAACTTTAACAAAACAAGTGGAAGAGAAATAAGATATAAGATAGAACAGTGTGCCCGAGTGTACCCTCAACCAAGAGAACTCTAACCAAAGACAGTGGAAGACCATGATACAGAGGCTAAAGCACTACCCAAGATTAGAGAACAATGGTTTGATTTTGGAGTGTCCTTCTCCTAGAAGAGCTGCTTACCATAGCTAAAGAGTCTCTTCTACCCTTAGAAAATATGTTACGCGCATATTAATCGAAACTTTAGATAATGTTTGAAGTCACAAGTCAACTGGGAAATTCTGCTCCAATGTCAAATCTATGAAATGTAAAACCCTTTAAAGCTATTGGCAATCTATTTAGAAAAAAAAGAATCTGTTGTAATAAGGTTCACTCAGACTTAGAAGATTTTATGAAGTATAATGCTTAATGATAAGCCACCTTGTATCGACAATATTTAATCCGTTAAACTATCTTACAAGAATAATGGTAAATCTGTGATGTTGAAATGGGTTCATCTGCCAGGCGAGAGTAGGTGGCCCGTTAGTAGCGACACCATGTTTGGATTAATTTAGTTGTTCATATTGAACAAAGTATATTCGGTTTAGTATTTCTGTGAAAATAACATTTTCCCATTTTTTTATTGTAAGAAATTACTTTTAATTACGTTTGAAAACATGAAAGAACCAAGGAATTTTTTTTTTCAACATTTTTTTTCTTTTATGTTAATGATTCAATCAAGAAATGTTTAGCTTTGTATAGCGTGAAAAAAAATGAAAAAAGTCTTGAATAAATGAGCTTATGGGGGCATGTTAAACGAATTATTTCAAATTTATACACACAGTTTGGTATATGAATTATTTCGTAGTGATGGGGAAAATGAAAGCTATTAAATTTGGTTAATCTCATTGTTGATAGTAATCATATTGACCCAAGACTAATTTGCAATTACTATAATTTCAAATTAGAATGTTTGTTTGTCTGTCTGTCTGTGATGGTTGTTCAATTATGTCACCTGTTACAGAAGACAATTTTCCTTTCAACACTGTAACACCAGTATTCATGTATGATCCTTTCATCTCCCAGAAAACACTTCCCCAAATCCATACTTAGGTAACAGTGAATAAATTATTCCCATTCCGAACAAAAAGCAAGAAGTGCTGGCACAAGGCCACCCGAATCTGAAACCAACTTTCTTTTGATGGTTTCAATTTGCTGCTTTTACCTTCACCGCAAAGCATTGTTTGTCTAGCAATATTTTCTTCCACTTCATGGATTTGCTTAAAGCAAACTCATAATTGAAACAAAGTGTACACCTTCCTTAAGTCTTCACGCTTTCAGATTCTTCCAGGAACTTTTCCTTGACAAATGCTTGTGAATCAATAAGTTTAGTCACTAGTTCGTCTCTTTCACCTACTTTTATTATTTCAGTTTGCTTTTATATTGTTAAGAGGACTATATCCCCATTCACTGATATCCCAGATTCTCACCTACGCGTTCAAATTCCTAGTGATATTATCACAATCACGGTAACCAACTTGCACGCGTTAACTGAGCCGACACCTGTGACTCTCTGGGGAAGAAGACTTTGAACCCTCGGTCTAGTCTTTCCTTCCTGGATAGCTGGGAGGAGGTGGTGGTATCTCCTAGACTCCTACCACCGGTAGTAGGTAACAGTTACCGGTACCCAGTCAGACCGGTCAGTTAGAAAGCAGCAAACATTTACAACCAGTCCCCATCCCCACCTCATCTTCCGACCAACTTCACCACTCTCTCTCTCTCTCTCTCTCTCTCTCTCTCTCTCTCTCTCTCTCTCTCTCTCTCTCTCTCTCTAAGATGACCTCTCCCGCTTGTTTATCATCTTTCACTTCCTCTATCATGAAAGCTGGTCGTTAGCCAAATATAACATTGCTTCGAGATCGGTAATGTTTGACTTACTCATACTTGGCCATCTCGCTGTGGACTGGTGAACATCCATAAACTGTTCTCTCCGGACTTTGTTGGCAGAGGATTCGATACCTATCATTCTATCTGTCTGCTCAGTTTGCTGCTGGCTAAATACTTTCTGTAGAAAGTTAGAGAGAGAGAGAGAGAGAGAGAGAGAGAGAGAGAGAGAGAGAGAGAGAGAGAGAGAGCTAAAATTGCATTGTAACCCTTATACGTACTGTACTGTCAACCACTGAAATGAACTTGGCCCTTATCATGGGCTCATCTTTGGTTTAACGTGAAAGTATCGTAGACTTACCAAGTAAGTTCTCTGCGCTCCTATATGCTACAGTATATTGCTCGTTACATTGTCGTCATCTGGTTGGTTTCTTGACTGCAACTTTCATTTCATAATTATTATGTCACCTGAGGGCAGATCATGTCTCCTCCTTACGGGCGTATGGACAGGGGTGGGGGGTCTGGTCTACGGGTGGGGATGTTAGTATTGTTTTTTCTAGTTCGTCTGGCTGTTCTTGTTCCGTATTATCTCTAGCTATTATCAGCTTGCGACTTCTTACTTTCTAAACCATAGGAAATAGAATGATTGTAAAAAAACAGCTTGCAGGAGTTGCTACAATTCCCTCTCAGTCTAGTAAATATTAAAGCTTATTTATAAAGCTTGATTGATGAATAATTGTGAAAACAGCTTGCAGGATTTACTACAATTCAGTCTCGATCTAGTAAATATTAAAGCTTATTTATAAAGCTTGATTGATGAATGATTGTAAACAAACAGCTTGCAGGATTTACTACAATTCCCTCTCAGTCTAGTAAATGTTAAAGGTTATTTATAAAGCTTGATTGATGAATAATTGTGAAAACAGCTTGCAGGATTTACTACAATTTCCTCTGAATCTAGTAAATATTAAAGCTTATTTATAAAGCTTGATTGATGAATCATTGTAAAAAAACAGCTTGCAGGAGTGCTACAATTCCCTCTCAGTCTAGTAAATATTAAAGCTTATTTATAAAGCTTGATTGATGAATGATTGTAAAAAAACAGCTTGCAGAATTTACTACAATTCCCTCAGTCTATTAAATGTTAAAGCTTATTTATAAAGCTTGATTGATGAATGATTGTAAAAACAGCTTGCAGGATTTACTACAATTCAGTCTCAATCTAGTAAATATTAAAGCTTATTTATAAAGCTTGATTGATGAATGAATGTGAAAGCAGCTTGCAGGATTTACTACAACTTAGTCTCGATCTAGTAAATATTAAAGCTTATTTATAAAGCTTGATTGATGAATAATTGTAAAAACAGCTTGCAGGATTTACTACAATTCCCTCTCAGTCTAGTAAATGTTAAAGCTTATTTATAAAGCTTGATTGATGAATGATTGTAAAAACAGCTTGGCAGGATTTACTACAATTCTCTCTCAGTCTAGTAAATATTAAAGCTTATTTATAAAGCTTGATTGATGAATGATTGTAAACAAACAGCTTGCAGGATTTACTACAATTCTCTCTCAGTCTAGTAAATATTAAAGCTTATTTATAAAGCTTGATTGATGAATGATTGTAAACAAACAGCTTTCAGGATTTACTACAATTCCCTCTCAATCTAGTAAATATTAAAGCTTATTTATAAAGCTTGATTGATGCCGTATGTATAAAATAATAAACAATTTTACTATGCATTTAGATAAACGAAATAACTACCTTATCATATATTTTAATGTCTTATATATATATATATATATATATATATATATATATATATATATATATATATATATATATATCGGGTAAAACTCTCTGGTAAGAGACTGATGTCTCGCCAGGTAAATCCTCGGACAGCTAGGTAGCGTCAGGTTCCGACTTCCTTTATG
>NC_090750.1:74131224-74148724 GCF_036898095.1 Palaemon carinicauda
AGAAAACTACTCTAACCTAGAAGAGTAGAAAACTATGCTGGCTCACATAGAAGAGTAGGAAACTGCTAACCTTGAAGAGTAGGAAACTATGCTAACCTAGAAGAGTAGAAAACTATGCTAACCTAGAAGAGTAGGAAAGTATGCTAACCTAGGAGAGTAGAAAACTGTGCTAACTCATCTAGAAGAGTAAGAAACTATGTTAACTCACATAGAAGAGTAGGAAACTATGCTAACCTTAAGAAATATTTTACTTACTTTTGACGGTGTTTTAAAGTTAGGAGCAATTACGTGTATGAAATTATACATACATACATATACCAAGGCACTTCCCCCAATTTTGGGGGGTAGCCGACATCAACAACTGAAACAAAAACAAAAAGGGGACCTCTACTCTCTACGTTCCTTATGATAGCATAATATCCGTATTTGTGCAAGCATATCCTTTGTTGAGTGAGTGTGATTGTATGCGTTTCAAATATTCAATCACACCTGCTCGCAAAGAGTATGCTTGCACACACACACGGATATAGTACAATCGTGATTGACATTGACCTTTAGATTGATTACTGGGTTAACGAAATGTTTATTAATGTTGTTCTCGGTTATTATTATTACTAGCTAAGCTACAACCCTAGTTGGAAAAGCAAGATACTATAAGCCCAAGGGCTCCAACAGGGAAAAATAGCCAAGCGAGGAAAGGAAATAAGGAAATAAATAAACGATTGTGATAATTGTCATGCGACTTTTGAATGTATTGAAGTGATAGATCATTTTTCAAATATTTTATAGAATACTTGATCAGGTAACGTTTTGCAACAAACTTGTAACTTTTTATTCCTAGAATTTAAAAGATGAAACTACTACAGGTAGTACGTTGACCAAAGCACCACCACCCGTTGATATACTACCTCTAGAGAGTTATGGCGTCTTTTGACTGGCCGGACATTACTACATTGGATCCTTCTCTCTGGTTACGGTTCATTTTCCCTTTGCCTACACATACACCGAATAGTCTGGCCTATTCTTTACGTATTCTCTTCTGTCCTCATACACCTGACAACGCTGAGATTACCAAACAATATTTCTTCACCCAAGGGGTTACTGCACTGTAATTGTTCAGTGGACACTTTCCTCTTGGTAAGGGTAGAAGAGACTCTTTAGCTGTGGTAAGCTCCTCTTTTAGGAGAAGGACACTCCAAAATCGAACCATTGTTCTCTAGTCTTGGGTAGTGTCATTGCCTCTGTACCATGGTCTTCCACTGTCTTGGGTTAGAGTTCTCTTGCTTGAGGTTACACTAGGGCACACTATTCTATTTAATTTCTCTTCCTTTTGTTTTGTTAAAGTTTTTATAGGCGATATTTATTTTTGTTACTCTTAATTTTTTTTTATTTTTCCTTCTTTTCCTTTCCTCACTGGGCTATTTTCCCTGTTGGAGCCCCTGTAGTTGTAGCATCCTGCTTTTCCAACTAGGGTTGTAGCTTAGCAAGTAATAATGATAATAATACCCCATAAACCCCGTATGTCGAGTGTCATGGTTAGTGTGTCTATCTAAAGTATCACTTTCTAAAATTTGTAATTATTTAACGGCATTATGATTTTGCTTGGTCTTATTATTATTATTATTATTATTATTATTATTATTATTATTATTATTATTATTATTACTGTCCAAGCTACAACCCTAGTTGGAAAAGCAAAGTGCTATAAGCCCAGGGGCTCTTACAGGGAAAAATAGTGATAAGTTATTCACCCCTGGATTCTAGAATATTCATTAGTGTCTAATTGTAGTGAATTACCAATTCAGTTTATGTCAGTTGTTGTCCATAAACTTAAAATTTCACGAATCTATATTTTTCATTTCATCCCTCTCTTTAATGATTGAACCCCCTCTATTTATTTATAATAATTAATGGAAGACTATGATGTTGTTAATATTTTATATATGACATGTCTGTTTTGACGTTGTTACTTATTTTAGAATGATTTATTGTTAATTTGTTCTCTTCATTTATTTATTTCCTTATTTCCTTTCCTCACTGGGCTATTTTTCCCTGTTGGAGCCCCTGGGCTTGTAGCATCTTGCTTTTCCAACCCGGGTTGTAGCTTGGATAGTAATAATAATAATAATATGGAAAGTATTGCAGACTCAGAGTCTTGAGAAAGAGGCTCTTGCCATGAAATGGCCAATGCCAACCCTGTTTCTGAGCGGCTTCCCTTTCTGCAAAAATGAGTTTTTGTAATTAGAAACGTAGGTGTCAAACAGTTCTAACGGGCTCTAAGAGTTCTTATTCCCACGCCCTGCCCTTGGAACATACAAAGGGCTTACACGTCGGCAAATCTCTCTTGATGATCATCCATCAGTGTATTGACCAAAGACCAACACCGTTTGACGAAAGGGAGTTGAACAACCAGCAGTATAGCAAACCGGTTTTATGTGCATGTACTGCATGTAATGTGTGTGTTTTGTAATGATCTGTTTGTGGATTCTATATGTAATGTACAGATATGCACATATGCTTGAGTATCTATGGATATATACAGTATACATATGTTAATTTGTTTTTCATTTTGCTTACAGTCTAAAACATCACTGGATACACACACACACACACACACACACACATATATATATATATATATATGTGTATATATATATATATATATATATATATATATATATATATATATATATATCCATATATAAGTATATAACCATATACTATATATACATACATATGTATGTATGTACACATGTATATATATATATATATATATATATATATATATATATATATATATATATATATATATATATATATGTATTGTATGCATATAAACATGTGTATATTTGTGTATCCATGTGTTCATGTATATGTGTATACATATTATTTCCATTTCCACTTACAAATGTAAGGAATGGACTTAGATCCCATGACTTGGGGCACGTGCTGGTGTTTGACACTCGAGGGCCAGAACCATTGCGAAGACCGGAAATAGAATTGACCCACAGGAATACGAAGGCCATTACTGATTTTGTCGCTGTTTATTCTATTTTTATTGTCAATGGATGAGCTGTCGTGGTAATGGTTCTCTCTCTCTCTCTCTCTCTCTCTCTCTCTCTCTCTCTCTCTCTCTCTCTCTCTCTTGCCTTGTCATTGTTCCGTTGCATCATTAGTTAGTATTGTCAGTAACTGTATCTCAATTTTAGCCAATCAGTCGAAAATGTCGACTAATGGCACTCAGAAGAGTTGCGTCATATAATTTGCCATGTTTCGGGAGAAGGGAGTGTTGCTTTAGAGGAAATGAGACAGTGGAAAATAAGAAGCATTTTGGAGAAACTAACATCTTGCTCAAGAAGAGAAAAAAGAGCAGGGGACACTGACTAACATCTTGCTCAAGAAGAGAAATAAGAGCAGGGGACACTGCTTATCATATTATTATTATGAGCTAAGCTACAATCCTAATTAGAAAAGTATGATGTTATAAGCCCAAGGATTGGATCCAACAAGGAGTCTTCGCGCGCTGGTAAATCTATAAGTACTTTGCCTTTAGTTATGAAGCACGTGTGAGAGACAAATGTGTGAATCCTTTTTGGGAAGTGGTATCAGATAAGCATCGGTTAACTTTTCCAACACGGAAAATAGCCCAGTGAGGAAAGGAAATAAGGAAGTAAATAAACTTATTTTAAGAACAGTAACAACATTAAAATAGATCTTTCATATATAAACTAAAAAAGAGCCATATTGCTATTACTTGAACACCTCAAATACTCCATTATTACAGAAAGGAAATTAATATTTTTTATTATGAAATACACATTTACAATCTTACAATTTATAACATATACATCATCGTATAAAAAAAGGAAATTATTTACCAGCTCAAGCTCAGTTCTTACAGAGCTGGCCTCAAATACCCACAAGTAATCGAAAGTTGAAAGAACATAGGAAGACATATTCGTGAAATTTTGGGAAAATGAAAACAAATTTTGAATACACCAGATCTAAAACGAACAAGTATCGAAGTAAGATAGTCACGTATATCTGCCAGTACATAAAAGAAAACATTCACTTATGTTTATATTTCTCATCCGACTGCGTGACCGAACAGCATATGACGAGCACTTTCCGCGGAGAAAGTAATGTCACGTTTTTACAAAGTAATTCGCTGTGGGGTTTTGACAAAAAAAAAAAAAAAAAACGTTTGTGTTACGTAATTTTCTGACGATTATGCGAAGGAAGCGGGCAAAAGGGAACTGGGAGAATTAGAAATGATTTGGGTTTATAGCTTTTTTTTTATAATTTGTGAAAGTAAGTTTCTTGAAGAAACAATTTCAATGTTTACTTCCTTATTGTTGGTCTAAGATTGTATTCGGATCATTTGCTGTTTGCGTAATTCTTTTGAATTGCTTTGGATTATTTCTTTGTATTATCTATAATTTCAAAATATTTTTAAACGTTATTTGCTGCTTATATGTTAAATCGATGCGAAATCCAAGCTGAAAAAAATAGGTTTTCAAAGTCAATTATAGTAAGGAAATGGAAATTATTATGGAAAAGGAAACTTAAAAATGAAGTAACTATATAAACTAAAAAAAAAAAACTGTCAAAAATAAGAAAATCAAGGTGAAAGAAATAGTAAAAACATCAAATCAACCATAAAATAAACTTTCTAAGGTACTTGCTTCAAGAGTAACAAGTTTTAACTCATGATCTTTCATGTTTACGTCCACATCCACATTATTTAAATATATCTATTGATATTTTTTTTTTACATTCATAATCCTTCTTTCCCTTCTTTTACCTTCCACCTTGAATTTAACCTCTTCCTTATTCTCTTCCTCCTCCTTCTTCTTCCTCCCCCTACTTCTTCTTCTTCTTCTTCTTCCTCCCCCTTCTTCTTCTTCTTCTTCTTCCTCTCCCTTCTTCTTCTTCTTCTTCCTCTCCCTTCTTCTTCTTCTTCTTCTTCTTCTTCTTCCTCCCCCTTCTTCTTCTTCTTCTTCTTCTTCTTCTTCCTTACCCCGTGTTATTGGAGAGTGAGGCAATGCAACTGCCACACAGCCAACTCCCGGAATTTTTCATAACGGTCCCTGAAGATCCCGTGAGCGAAGATATCCCCTATCGCGATCACCCATTTTTCTAATAGTTTCGTTCCCTCTCACACCCTTCGTGCGAAGTGTTGTCTCCCGATGCCTCCAAGAGGAAAGGAGAGATCGACTAGCTGCTGCTACACCATCATTTCACCCTTATCGGTTCATGACTCTAATATACTTCCTTTACCACCATCTACACCATAGTATTACTCGCTTTTAATTAGCGATACCATAGGTGCTTATGTCCTCTTTGGAGTGTTTTGGAGCGATGGAGATGCTGAGGAAAAAAGGGGTTTTTAAAGATGATCCATTGAATATGAACATTCGGTGATGTAGATAAGTTCTTATGCTGCTATTCTAGATAGATAGATAGATAGATAGATATTTTTATTGACCACAATACAAAATAATCTGAATTTTACAAAAGAATATTTGGTCCAAATTACAAAATTAAATACAATAGATTTTGTACAATCTCTTAAACAAACTAAATTAATTTCAATTACACATATATTGTACTAAAACTAAAAGCAAAACAAATCTAACTAATACGCCATCAACAACTTCCTGTAATTACATTATAATAATGTCACATTCAATACAAAGAAAGAAGCTCATGTACAATTTTACATTCTACATGAACTAACGATGATTATGATGACAATAATAATAATGATATGAGTGATTTACCATCACTGGAAGAGTAAAGAACAATCCTTTATAAAGCAATGGGGAAGGGGGGGGGGTGATGAGGATGAGGGTTGGTGGGGCGCGTTTGGAGGAAGAGGACTGAGGGAATAATAATAATGCTGGTCGTGTAGTTTGAGTATAGGCTGAGGTTCGCCGTCGGGAGATGAATTGTTGGCGGGCACGTTATTTATTGTTCTAAAGGGACCACAAAACTTCGACTTTCACGCCCATCTTCTTCCTCTCCCTTCCCCCCTCTTTGGTGTCCCCCCTCTCTTCCCTTCCCCTTCCTCGTCGTCTCTTCTTCCTCCTCCTCTTGCCCTCCCTCTCTTCTTCATTTCTTCTTCATCTCTTCATCCCAAATCTTTCCTACTATTCTGACATTATTCTGCGGTCTTTCCCCTTGCTGCATTTTATAATTCATTTTTAAAATTTTAATTTATGTCCTTATTGTGATTTTTAATTTGTTTTTTTCTTTAAGCAATTCCTTTTCAATCTCTTATGTGTGTTATTGATCCAGTTTTATTTTCTTTCTAAAATTAATTCATTATTAAAGTTGCATTTTTTATTTTTGTTCTAGTTGTAAGTACACTCTACCCACTCCATTTAATATGTATCGCCTTGTTGATGTCAACAAGTACAAAGCCACTTGTGTTTGCTGCATGGTTACCGAGGGTATATTCATAATTACTCTTCTTTTTATCAGTTAGCATTGTACTTTCCCTGGTTTCTATTCGTATTCCCAAGACTAGTTTCTGCTTCTAATCTGATAGTTTCTATCTCTCTAAGTTCTTCTTCTTCTTCTTCTTCTTCTTCTTCTTCTTCTTCTTCTTCTTCTTCTTCTTCTTCTCTCTCTCTCTCTCTCTCTCTCTCTCTCTCTCTCTCTCTCTCTCTCTCTCTCTCTTCTGCTACCTCCTTTCACATTTCATAATGTCGAATAAAAGTAACAGAATTTTAAATGAAATTATCTTGACCACAAATTGGACCTGTGGTGAAATCACAAGTCTTTGGCTTTTAAGAATTAAATTCTTATTGTATAATTTGAACCACATTACCGTTTGCAGTATGCTTAGTTGTTCATATGTAAATGTTAGTTAATTTATATTAAGAAACTTCAGTGGTACGTTAACAAGTTCCGTCTTTATGCTTTACTTGTCACAAGACAAAAGCAATTTTATGGCATCTATCGGAACTCTTGAATGGCTTTGGTTGCTTATACTCCTGTTAGAATGTAAACACTACTTTTTTGGCTTAGAGTATATCATCTTCATGATATGCAATAGCTCCTCCGAGAAGGAATAAATTCTCTTCCATGACATTGGGTGAAAGATCCTTCATAGAAAAGGCTGGTTTTATGGCGTATGACAATACTCTTCAATGCCCGAGGGAATTCAGATCTATTTCATGGAGAAAACCTGTATGGCATTGTAAGGTTAAAATAACGAATTTTTTTTTATCTTTTTATTAAAAAGTTAAATTACATATTCTTTACAATCACAATATTAAAGTATAATCACATTTAATTGCATTTTTCTATAAACAAATCCATCTAATTTAACAATTTACAACATCACACATCTTGATTTTAATTTTTAGTCACTCAAAAACAATAATTTATATACTTTTGGGTGAAAATTTTATTCATTCTTTCTTTATAGATATTAAAATAACGTATTGGTAATTTCTATCTGACGTAGTAGACTTTTTCATGTGACACCTTGCTTAAATAGTAGAATATTTATGGAACTGGTTGTGACCACCTGATTAATGTCTTGACAAAGTGAAGGGCCGCATTTGTTTAAAATCCGAAGCAGTCTTCCATATCATCTTAATGTCACAGGGTTATTATTATTATTATTATTACTATCCAAGCTACAACCCTAGTTGGAAAAGCAAGATGCTATAAGCCCAGGGGCTCCAACAGGGAAAAATAGCCCAGTGAGGAAAGGAAATAAGGAAATAGTTTTCATTTCACGGAAAAGATCTCTTATGGTTAAAGCTTCACATTATGAACATGTATTCAAAGGGCCCTAAGGTGAATCTAGTCATTTATATATCGTAGAATCTACCTTCGTTTAGTTATACCACCATCTCAACATCCCAGAATTATTTAAATGGGTCTTTTCTGATATCAGGTGTCATATCATTTTAAAATACAGGTCTTTTTAAAGTCTTGTCACAAGTCTTAATTCATAACGGAAATTTAACTATCCTAGGGCATAAGTTTTTTTTTTTTTTTTTTTTTTTTTTTTTTTTCGCACCACCGGACAAGCTCTTAGAATATATCGGACGAGTCAGCTTCACGTAATAGCGCATGTTATAATTTCTTCACAATAAGGGACACAGTTTATTCTTCGTGCTTGCTTATAATTCCTCGGTATCCACCATTTCTGTATCGTTTATCTTATTTAACTTATTTCTTAGTAATGGGTTCCTCTGGAAATTTCTAGAAGTATCTCCTACGTCACGTTACGCGTTTTCAATAAATTCTTTCACAACTAAAATGTAACTTCCCATTTTCAGCGAAACTGGGATTTACTTTAGTGTATTCAATAGCTTCCTTTACCTGCATATTTTTTTTTCTCACCGTAATTTGTTTCTAAATTTTCTTCATCTCATTTTGTTATCTACTTAATACGGAATGTCCCCCATTGGTTACTCGCCCGAACTCACAAGCCGTTTTTCAAATCCTGAAGCTCGACATTAAGAAAAAAATTCATATAAAATCAACAAAACAACAAAACACACACACATACACACAAACCAATAATATATACTCAGGCCCACAAACGAACAACAAAACATTTACAAAATCGACACAAACTAACATACAATCAAACAACATAAGTTCATGTAAGATTTTCATGAAGGCTTGCGGATTCATGTATTAATTCTTTTATTTGTAGCAGTAGACTATAACCAGTTATAACAGCTCTTTACTCTGTCTCACTTTCACCCTAAGATGAATATGCAAGACTGTAAATATTAACGTTGACTTGAGATTAAGCTAATTTGTTGTTTGTGCTCAAGTCATTATTGTACCGCTACTTAATATAGTGTTTTCGATTTCTTTCATACCGTTACTTAATTTACTGTTACCGATTTCTTTCATTCGTTTGCCCTATCCTCCTTTTTAGTGTTCCTTTATTTTTACCATGCAGTTTGTGAGACACTAACAGATTTGTGAACAGTCGATTAATTAAAAAGTTCATGAGCAGTAGGTGGTTAATTATGTGTAGTTTAGTTTGCATAGCCTATCCCAGTTCAGACACTGAAATAGCAGTGTTGCCAGGTATGGGAATTTATCCCTAGATTTGGGGATTTTGGGCGTCTGATAGGGATATTCTGTAAAATTTCTCTGAAGAAACAAAGATGAGCGAGCCTTTATATTATTGGAATTTGTTTGTTTGTACTTATAAGAAGTATATTGAGTAATTTCTATATTAATAAAGCCTACGTGATCAAGACAGATGGGAATATATATGTGGAAATAGGGATTTTTTAGGCTGTTTTAGGGATATTTAGGTTGTTTTGGGGATTTTTATACTAACCCATCTGGCAACACTGTGAAATAGGCCTATGTGTTTTAGTGCTCGCGGGATGGTGGCAGTTTTGCATTTATAAAAATTTTGAAGATCACCAATGTATTATTATTATTATTATTATTATTATTATTATTATTATTATTATTATTATTATTATTATTATTACTTGCTAAGCTACAACCCTAGTTGGAAAAGCAGGATGTTGTATATAAAGGCAGGAATAAAGTACGAATCATTACATCACATATAAACATATACACACATGAACACCAGGCAAATCCACTCTCCACCCAGACTAGGACCATGGAGGACTAGACAAAAGCTTAAAAAAAATGAATATTTAGGGGCCCGTTTTGGTGCCTAGCAATGTCTTGCTTGATATTTATAATTACACGTCGTGACACCAGTTAAAAACCTAGCCGTAAAAATTGCAAGTCTTCCTACCCTAATTATTTTATGACGTTTAAATAAGTGTGTGAGTGTGGAGTTAGTCCTAAAGGGGATTTTCGACGAAAACGGGACCTGTTAAAAAAAATGTGGATGGCAAATATTGGAAAACTGGATTTTCCAGATATATCTGACACTTCCAGTCTTCCACATATCCACTGTAAGTATCTTCATTAGGCTTATGAAAGGAATGTAATCCGGGTCCGTTTTTTTTTTCTTTTTTTTTATTCTTCGCCAGGATTTGGGTTACGAATGCGGAGAGATATCCATGATATTTGATAAAAACAAAAATTCTCTAATCAAATTATCAATATCTACTTCTATCTCTTAACACTTTGAGGGACTTTTTCCAACACGCAGTTGGTGAGGGGGTCTTTTCTTAGCATCTTTATTGAATCCTCTAAGTAGTAGATTGCATAAAAGTAGTTGTAATATATGGTGTTCGTTAGGTTAGTGTTCTCGGCCCATTACTTTTCAAACAAGGTACGCATATGTGAACTGGTCTTGAAAACAGGACGTTGCATATGTAGATAATTCTACTCTTGTTATCAATTCCATTTTCAGAATATAGACCTATGGTTGCAGAATCCCTTAATAGAGAGATCTTTTTTTTTATCTTTTTATTAAAAAGTTAAATTACATATTCTTTACAATCACAATATTTACAGTATAATCACATTTAATTGCATTTTTCTATAAACAAATCCATCTAATTTAACAATTTACAACATCACACATCTTGATTTTAATTTTTAGTCACTCAAAAACAATAATTTATATACTTTTTGGTGAACATTTTGTATATAAATTATTGTTTTTGAGTGACTAAAAATTAAAATCAAGATGTGTATCTAGTTAAAATTAGTGCGTGGTGCAAAATATGAGGCATGAAGTTGCTTAGTGATTGAAATTGGATCGAGGGCAGTAGCTCCTCAGCCTAAAGAATTTACATTGACGATGTGTTCAACTACATACAATTCATTTAAAATTCTAGGTGCGATTCTTGATTGCCAATTTACTTTTGAAAAATACATTTGGCCCTTTTCTTCCACAATTGCAAAAAAAAAAAATAGTCTTTTTTAGTCTTTTTTTTTCTTTTTAATTTATCTTTTGCCTTCCCCAACTGTTTAATTTTTTTTTTTATTAAGTAAATTTACATAATATATACAGCAAGTATCTATATACACAGATATGACACTTTTACAATTTTTTAGTCTTAAGGTTATTGGTGAGCAGTCTATCCTTAGGTAATTTTTTTTTTTATTAATTCATTCTGCTAGTCTCGAGTATGTTCGCCTGTCTGGTGTTGAGGTGCTGCCTCTAATCTTAATTTGTCGGATAGAAACTTGCCGTCTTAAATTTCTTATTCCTGATGTGGCTATTAATCTGTGGCATAGTTCTTCAGTTAAGTAAGTTGCTTTAGATTTTTCATAATTCATACCATAGTTGCTGTCAGCTTGTTATTCCCTGACCTTAACGATTGCAATTTTTTACATCGACAGAAAATTTCGTTGTTTGAATAGATACATATGAAAATAAAAACCTGTATTGACCCACTTGTTATAACCCGCTCGTAAACCGTGAAAATGTAAATCCGTTAACCATGTATAAAATTAGATAACCTATATTAACAGTGATTTGGTTTACAACGGCGGGCTTGGAGAGGGATAGGGGCCAGTGAGGGGGGTGAATACTTCAGCATGCCCTGTTTCTATTATTGTAAACTACAGTTTAACAAAGATAAAACGCAGATTTCTGAGGAAGAGAAAATGCGGATATCTATGACGACCCTTTTAAACTGTCAACAATAGCTTTTGTAAGACTAATAGAGGACTATAAGAGATTAGTAGGTAGTAGGTTGGGCTGGGCACCAGTCACCCGTTTAGATACTACAACGAGAGAGTTATGGGGTCCTTTGACTGGCCAGACAGTACGACATTGGATCAGTCTCTCGTGTTACGGCTCATTTTGTCCTTGCCTACACATACACCAGATAGTCTGACCTTGTCTTTCCACATTCTCCTCTCTTTTCATACACCTGTCAACACTGAGATTACCAAACAATTCTTCTTCGCTCAAGGGTTTAACTACTGTAATATAATTGTTCAGTGGATACTTTTCTCTTGTGGAGGGCAGGACAGCTCTTCTAGGAGAAGGACACCGAAATCAAACCATTGTACTCTAGTTCAGTACAGTACCCTAGTCTACAGTACCATGGACTTCCACTGTGTTGGGGTGAAGTTCTCTTACTTGAGGGTACACTCGGACACGCTGTTCTATCTTATTTCTTTTCCTCTCGTTTCTTTTGAAGTTTTTATAGTTTATATATGAAAGATCTAATTTAATGTTGTTACTGTTCTTCAGGTATTTTATTTGGATTGTTCACTACATCTCGTGTAGTTTATTTATTTCTTTGTTTTCTTTCCTCACGGCTGTTTTTCCCGATTGGAGCTCTTGGGCTTATAGCTTCTTGCTTCTCCAACTACGGTTATAACTTTGCATGTAATAATAATGTGGATGAGATCATGATGAGCGCTAAATGGAGATAGTTTGGGCATGCTCTTTGCACTCCCTAAGAGAGAGTAGTTCACCAAACTTCTAACTGGGGTCTATAAGGCACTAGATTTGGAAGACCAGGCCCACATGGCTGAGGACTATGAAGTGTAAAGTAGATTATGAATGAAGAAGTATTGAATTACTAGCTCAAGACAGAGACGACTGGCGAAATCTGATCGGAGGTCTTGTCAATAGTTTTAGGAGATATTGATGATTATGATGAATAAGGGAGAATTGAAAGCAAAATATCAGTAGATAGTCTATACAAGAAGTCGGCTCATATGAAAGTATGCCTCTCTACCGACTCGACACTATAGGATTATAAAGAGAACATTTAGTAGGGTGCATATGGATTTAGGAGAGTGCCATAGCCTCTGTACCATGGTCTTCCACTGTCATGGGTTAGAGTTCTCTTGCTTGAGGGTACACTCGGGCACACTATTCTATCTTATTTCTCTTCCTTTTGTTTTGTTAAATTATTCAAAGTTTATTTATGATATATTTATTTTAATGTTACTGTTATTAAAATATTTTATTTTTCCTTTTTTCCTTTCCTCACTGGGCTATTTTCCCTGTTGGGGCCCCTGGGCTTATAGCACCCTGCTTTTCCAATAAGGGTTGTAGCTTAGCAATTAATAATAATAATGGTAATAATAATAATAATAATAATAATAATGATAATTTAAAATGCACGGTACAATAGAAATTCGAAAAAATTATGTTTACTCTTCATATTTTTAATTGATAGCTTTATACCCTTTTTTCACTCAGGAATGTCGTGTGGAGTAGTTGACGGGAAAGGGAGAGATAATTGGATTCTCTCTCTCTCTCTCTCTCTCTCTCTCCTCTCTCTCTCTCTCTCTCTCTCTCTCTCTCTCTCTCTCTCTCTCTCGTTTACAAATCAGGTTCATTATTGATTTAGTTTTACTGTAACAGCAAATGGCAAAATTAATGCGCATGATAAAAATTTACAAAGATTTATACTGATATCATATTTGTTGGTAATGCACAAGGCATAGTTAGGGAATACACCAATATAAGTACATACGTGAGAATACTTCACTTGCTATGTTATTTTCAATACTTGAAATTCCTTTATTTGAAGTTGAGAATTTATATATTGTGTCATCAGCTGTGTTAAGAATCAAAGGTCGTTCAAGTTCCTGTTTTTTTTTTTTTTTTTTTTTTTTTTTTTTTTGTGATGCCCGAATCATATAAGGCTTTGTGTGTGGTGGAAAGAAATTAAGACAATATTGTCTGCAACATTTCTACAAACAGGAACTTTAATTTCGGTTGAATCGCAATGTTTGTAATTTAGGTTGATTTGAAATTACACGAACGCAACACTTTTTTTTTTTTTTATCGAAATAGCAGTGTTCTTTTGTTACCTACAGATACGAAACAAATGCTTTTTTTTTTTTTTTTTTTTTGCATGGAGTAATTTGATTTGTTTACTAATAATTTGTTTTTAACATTGCAATGTTTGAATTATTGTTAAGGTGTAATTACTTGATTTGGAATATTCAGTTCTTCCAAATTATCATAATCTTTATTTGGAGTTTTTCTTTATTATTTTACAATAAATCCCTTCAATCACTCTATTTTTGACAAAGAGCGAAGGCTAGATCTTAAAACCATGACATCTTTCTCCCTTTCTCAAAAGTTCTTCGGAGCTTTAAGCGGTTGACGTAACCTCCGACCCTCTTATTGGTTGATGGTGGCGTCGCTCGACCAATCGGCTTGCTCGAAGGAGTAACGTGACATCTCGACACAATAGAGTTGATCTTTGTGCGTGAATTTAGTCTTGAAGATTAACTTTCTTATCCCAAAGTTTAGTTTTTTATCCTGTATAATGAAACATTTTGATTTGATCTTGATATTATCTATCGTGAAGGATTCGTAAATAGGACGAAGATGGTTTCTGGTGAAATTCGGGTGATTTATTGGGCTATTGGCACCTCTTGTTTGAGACACGGCGGGAACCTCCGTCTCCTTTCTTCTTCTTCTTCTTCTTTTTCTCTTCGGTGGTATGACAAGGCCCAAGCAAAAATTGCTCGTCATTGTTGATCGGGACGCGATCGTGAACAGGACACCGGGCGTGGCCGTGTGACATTTTGATTCGGGGCCACCCGAATAAATCTTTGCATATCAATACTAGGTTATTTCGGGCGAGTGTGTATCTGGCAGCAAATGCTTCTTGTTTTCTGTCAAGTAGATTTAATTTTTACTAACAAAGGAAATTAGAAATAGCGTAATGTGTCCAGGTTTTGTTAAAATAGTCGATGTTAATCGAAGAGACTATTTATAGAATTTTAAAAATTTCATTGGAAAGTAAATTGAAAAGTAAAGAGAGCAACGCTGTTGTATCTAAAAACTACTGAATTATCTTAAATCCGCATTCACAACATTTGTCTGGGCATCTTCTTTCAAGAAAATAAAAAATTATTGGTACAAAATTACTATTAAGTCTTGTTTCACACTGCTCAAGGTTTGACAAAGTATAACTCATTCTTCTGTGCTGATACAAGGTAGCTTTTAAAGAGATTTTCGTCAGTGCAGCATCATTACTTTTAAAAAGATCGTTCTTGATCAAATTAACTTAAATTCCCTGACTTTATGAAGGTCAATTTTCATTTTCTCTCTATTGAGAATAACGGACACCGGTAAAACTAGTAATCGGTATTAGAACAAACACAATCGGGCCAACTTAGCCATAATATGATAAAAATTTTACCTTATTTCTCTTAAAAGGATCAACTAAATAGCTTTATAAAATTGTTCACACTATTTGATAAAGCTTCAAACATCCTGTTTATTCTCCTGCGTTATTTGATGGATGTCTTTTAAAATTTTCCAAAATTAAATTTGGACCCGGCCCTCCGCGCTGAAGAACTACGACTTCCCAAGAAAAATGAAGACCTGTCATTTGTTCGTGTTTGGAATGATTATACTCTGCGTCCGGGGAGGTAAGAAAACTCATTTGCCTTTCCTGAGAGAGAGAGAGAGGAGAGAGAGAGAGAGAGAGAGAGAGAGAGAGAGAGAGAGAGAGAGAGAGCGCGCGCTTTATTGCCTTATTGCCTTATTTTTTGTTTGGGTTCCCCCAGGTCCCTCAGTGTGAGGCACCTCGTATATCCACCAGAGAGTTGCTAATGCATCTTCCGGTGTATTTTGCATCTTCCAGTCTTGGAGAGAGAGAGAGAGAGAGAGAGAGAGCGAGCCTTATTGCCTTATTGCCTTATTTTTTGTTTGGGTTCCCCCCAGGTCCCTTAGTGTGAGGCACCTCGTATATCCACCAGAGAGTTGCTAATGCATCTTCCGGTGTATTTTGCATCTTCCAGTCTTGGAGAGAGAGAGAGAGAGAGAGAGAGAGAGAGAGAGAGAGAGAGAGAGAGAGAGAGAGAGAGAGCGAGCCTTATTGCCTTATTTTTTGTTTGGGTTCCCCCAGGTCCCTCAGTGTGAGGCACCTCGTATATCCACCAGAGAGTTGCTAATGCATCTTCCGGTGTATTTTGCATCTTCCAGTCTTGGAGAGAGAGAGAGAGAGAGAGAGAGAGAGAGAGAGAGAGAGAGAGAGAGAGAGAGAGAGAGAGAGAGAGAGAGCGAGAGCGAGCCTTATTGCCTTATTTTTTGTTTGGGTTTCCCCAGGTCCCTCAGTGTGAGGCACCTCGTATATCCACCAGAGAGTTGCTAATGCATCTTCCGGTGTATTTTGCATCTTCCAGTCTTGGAGAGAGAGAGAGAGAGAGAGAGAGAGAGAGAGAGAGAGAGAGAGAGAGAGAGAGAGAGGAGAGAGAGAGAGAGAGAGAGAGCGAGCCTTATTGCCTTATTTTTTGTTTGGGTTCCCCCAGGTCCCTCAGTGTGAGGCACCTCGTATATCCACCAGAGAGTTGCTATGCATCTTCCGGTGTATTTTGCATCTTCCAGTCTTGGAGAGAGAGAGAGAGAGAGAGAGAGAGAGAGAGAGAGAGAGAGGAGAGAGAGGAGAGATGAGAGAGAGAGAGAGAGAGAGAGAGAGCGAGCCTTATTGCCTTATTTTTTGTTTGGGTTCCCCCAGGTCCCTCAGTGTGAGGCACCTCGTATATCCACCAGAGAGTTGCTAATGCATCTTCCGGTGTATTTTGCATCTTCCAGTCTTGGAGAGAGAGAGAGAGAGAGAGAGAGAGAGAGAGAGAGAGGAGAGAGAGAGAGAGAGAGAGAGAGAGAGAGAGAGAGAGAGAGCGAGCCTTATTGCCTTATTTTTTGTTTGGGTTCCCCCAGGTCCCTCAGTGTGAGGCACCTCGTATATCCACCAGAGAGTTGCTAAGCATCTTCCGGTGTATTTTGCATCTTCCAGTCTTGGAGAGAGAGAGAGAGAGAGAGAGAGAGAGAGAGAGAGAGAGAGAGAGAGAGAGAGAGAGAGAGAGAATGATTGTTATGGAAGTAATTGGAATTCAATTTATGTTCAATCTTAAAAGTTTAACTTTCTAAATTTGGTGTTTTCTTGATACTAGATATGACGAAGAAAAGTAGTCGTTGTTAGAAGCAGATTTCGTTAGATTTTGAAGCCAAGTACCCTTTACATAATTGAAAAGAAAGCAACGCAAAATTATAAGGTTATATGCAAATTTAGAAAACCCCCCCCCCCCCAGTAGCTAAGGAAGGAATACTAAATAGCAGATTAATCGAGTGATATTAGTTTTATATGCATACCTCAATGATTTAAAGCTTCATGCCTTTATATTATTATTATTAATACTAGCCAAGCTAAAACTTAAGTAAAAAAATCATCAAAGCCCAATACAGGGAAAAACGCCCACTGCGGAAAGTATATATATACGTAACTAAAAAACTAAATATCAAAACAAAAATGTTTTTAAAATCGGTAAAATTTGTTGAAAAGGTAGTAACAAAGTATGAAAACAAGCCCAATACAGGAAAAAACGCCCACTGCGGAGAGTAAATATATACGTAACTAAAACACTAAATATCAAAACAAAAATGTATTTAAATCTGTAACATCGTTTAAAAAGAAATAGCAAAGTAGGAAAACATTTGTTTTAATCTTGGTTCCTTCACCCGATATGAAATATGAGGTCGACCCACCATTGCACAAATTATGGGTCAGCTTTTACCTTATTGAAGAGAAAATTAATATTTGAGGCAAATCAAACATTTTGTTTCACTAATGATTTT
>NC_090750.1:74151224-74156224 GCF_036898095.1 Palaemon carinicauda
TGTGTATATGTATATATATGTATTTGTGTATTTATACATATATGCATACATATATATATATATATGTGTGTTTATGTATTTGAATGTTTATAATCTCTTTAAATTACTTGTATCCGATAGTATTTTCACTACATGTAGAGAAAAAAAGTCTGTTTCCGGTATTTTTCCCATGATACGCAAAGTTTTAATATTTACTGTTCTAAGTTAGTTAATTTATCATCCTCGATACTCTGCTGAGAGAGAGAGAGAGAGAGAGAGAGAGAGAGAGAGAGAGAGAGAGAGAGAGAGAGAGAGAGATTAGTTTTTTGATTGGCATGTAACTTTCTCCATTATTTAAGAGGATTCATTATACCCATTAAAATTATAAGAAGATACAGGCGAAGGACATCATTTGGTGCTAAATTTCAATTTCATTAGCTATGGAAATCGTTCTGCACTTAACTCTCCGATGTCTTCTTAAACTTTACCCTGTTTTACCGGCAAGCTTTTGTATAATATCATTTGTCCAAGTACCTTAATGTTTCTTGCATCCTGTGTGATATTACAGTATAGAGGGGTTGGCAATTGATGCGTCTACTTTCGTGTGTCTATAACAAATAAGAACTGCGTGTGGAGTAAAACCAACCAGATAAAGCTTGCATAGCAAATTAAAGAAACCGAATGTATTCAACTGCAAATGTACCATTTTTTGCCCTTGTAATCGTACCAAGACGCACGTCGATTGACAAAAAGCTTTAATATAACATAAAAAGGTAAATGAACGATATGGCATTACAAATTAGATTTTTATAAGTTAGTCCGCAGTTGTACATGTTCGCTTGTCATTATTTCAAACATTTTGTACATTCTCTTTACTTGGTGATTTGACAACTTGAATTGAATGCACAGTAAGACTTGATAGAATGTTTATAAGTTTGTCAAATAGGCCAGAGGATAATTTAGGGCACTATCGGCGAAATAGAGGCTTGGTGAAAGAAGAAATAAACTGAAAGTGTAAGGTGAGCCACTGTTAGAACAGTAAGCGAAGGATGTTGAATAATTTTATTATTTTCTCGGCATATTTTACAAATTTCATGTTAACTGGATTAGGATCAACGGTGTTTTCCAATATATCTTTAAATTTTATGAACAAATACATTTCCCTTTTGATTATAGCCTATGAGGAAAAATTTGTTAAGGAAATCGAAAATTATTGAATTTCGCGAAAAGTTCTAGTTTGTTATTCTATTTATATGATATTATTATTATTATTATTATTATTATTATTATTATTATTATTATTATTATTATTATTACTTGATCTCATGATAAAATAAGATCAGTGATGTAGGTATTACCAAGAGAGAAAATAGTCTGTGTATGTGATATATATATATATATATAGAGAGAGAGAGAGAGTAATGCTGTTGTCACATCGAAAGTATGTTGCATAAGGATCGTCTGTTACAGTTTTAGTGACATCTAATTCTAAAGTTGCTGCTGCAACAGGTCACAAATATATCCTACGGCTATGTAATTTTTATTCAAGAATACAACTGCTGATGAAGATAAATTAGGTTGAAATATATTTCAATTTGAAGCTCTGTGAACTTAGATGTTTTGTGGTTTAGCGTTAGTGAATTATAAAAAAAAAAAGAAAAAAAAAACAATGAAGATTACTAAATTATCAGGGAATGCGAACATTTCGGCTTATGATTTTTTTTTCTTCAGAGTTTAGTGATAATCGACATTTCTAAAAAGATCGAATTTTATTGGTATCTAGCAATTTCGATAATTTATTTATCAAAATGTCCTACAATAGTAGAATATTTATATGCCTGATGTTATGGAAGATCAAAGTATGAATTGCTTTCCTTTTGTTAATATATCAGAATTTTATATAGCCCAGTTTTGTAGGAGTTATTAGTGGTTATGTTAAAAGGTGGGATCGGTAATTGCTATAAGGGGATATGGAACCATGGAGTCAACACTAGAAATAGGATATTATTAAAAACACTCGCTTCTCACATACTTGATTTCAGTGTTAAATCTTGTGTATATACACATATATTACATATACATGTGTATATATACATTTATTTTTGCATATACATGTATGTATGTATGTATACGTATATAAATATACATTTGCATACATGTATATAGATATATATACCTGTATACACATTTTATATATATATATATATATATATATATATATATATATATATATATATATATATATATATATATGTATATATACAGTATATATATATGTGTGTTTGTGTGTGTGTGTAAATAAGTATGCTGAAGGTAAGCCCATGTTCCCTATTTGCAGTTAGACTTTTGCTAAGGTCTTGGAGCATATGATCCCCTTCTAACAATTTCTAGTGTTGTACAGATATCCCCTGATCATTGTCAGGAAGTTCGTATGATTGCCCTTGATTTTCGTGCATACCTTTGGCCGTATTAATTATTAGGCCCTTTTTCAAATTAAAACTGATGGAAATAGGCTGGTCTTTTCTTGGCATTATAATGGAATTCTACTGTAATGAAGTGTAAAGAGTAGTTGTTGATGGGTACCATAGTGACTAAAAGAATGTTATAGCTGGTGTTCCTCAAGGTAGAGTTCCCGGCCTATTGTTCTTCATACTACATAAGCATGATATATGGTTTGACCTGGAAAACAAGCTTGATGCATATGTAGATGATGCTACTCTCTTTACATTAATGAGACCTGTGGTTGCAGAATTCCTTTAAGGTTTAAAGGTCACCCATGAATGGCAGAGGCAAGAGTTAGTGATGATATCCTAGCTAAGACAAGGGATTGTCTGTGTTGCTACTTTGAAATCTAAATCTGAGACATCCCTATAAAGTGGTATAGCCAAAAGGCATGTGTATTTATGCATATGTATATATACTCATACCTTTACATGCATATATATATATATATATATATATATATATATATATATATATATATATATATATATATATATACATATTCATATAAACTTGTATGAATACATATGTTATATATATTTACCCGTATTTATGTATATATTTGCATTTATTGTCGCGAACGAAGTGATTGTACTTATATATAATACGAAAATTTTCGCGAACGAATCTCACCCAACCCATAGCCCAGTCATTCCCTTTTATTATTATCGCCTGGGGTGGGGGTGGGGGCATCTGATATTTTCGGCGTCGGGGTCAATAACTCCTATACCAATAAATATGTTAAAATGGAATTTTGGGGGATTATTTAGATATTTATATAAGCTTTGTTCCTACCAATTTTTAAGTTACTACCTGCTATAGGCTTGCCCTGGCTGTCTACAGCTACAGCTACAGTATAGGGGGATAGGATAGGTGGGGGGAAGAGGGAAGAGTTAGGATTGGAGGGAAAAGTGTTAAATCGGAGTACAATGGGAGCTGAAAAGATTTGGGCAGACCCAATAGTTGCTGCTGCTGCTGCTTTTTTTTTTTTTTTTTTTTTTTTTTTTTTTTTTTTTTTTTTCTTCTAACATCATGTTTTATGGACTTCAGGAAGTGAGTTCTCTCGACAGCCTCCGAAGGACTTGTGTTTTCATGATTATTCCTTCTCTGGGGGCCCTGACTGTCACTCTTTCATAAGGGACGATTTTTAGCCAAATATATGAGCGAGGAGGCGCAGACTACTCCTTAGAGTTTTACAGATATCAAAATGATTTTCACAGGGTTTGATGGGTGTTATGTGAACTACATTAATACCAATATTTGTATTAATAATTACCATAGAAAAGTCACAGTAGCCATTTTTCGATACCCGCTTGAGGCCGATTTTCGGCGGCGCAGTAAATTACTCGTAGAATACCTCACATATCTAAATGAGAATTTCAGGGATTTATGGGATGGATATTTACGCTGTTCATGCCAATTTTCATGTTGATATCTGCCATAAAAAAACCCAGCAAACGTTTATTTCGTTATGGGTTGAATGGTTATTTTTGGCGGTGGTGTAAATTGTTCCTAGCATAATTCACATATCCAAATGAAAATTTCCGGGACTGGTGTGAAATGCAATATCTCTGTTCCTGCCACATTTTATGGTAACATCTACAGTTAAAAAGATACAGCTATCATGTATCCTTCTTAAATATGCTGCTAAATGTAGCAACATTACCGGGAACTGCGTGATAGTGAGCATTATCGAGGGACAATGCTGATCTCATAAACAAAATCTGTCCCGATTAGCAGCTATTATGTGTGTGTGTATATATATATATATATATATATATATATATATATATATATATATATATATATATATATATATATATACAGTATATATATATTTATATATACACATATATATATATATATATATATATATATATATATATATATATATATATATATATATATATATATTTATTTATTTATATATTAACCTATATATATGCACATATCTAAATGTTGATAGTAGGTTGGGCAGGGAACCAGCCACCCATGGAGATGCTACCACTAGAGTTATTAGTTTCTTTGACTGGCCAGGCAGTACTATTTTGGACACCATTCTCTAGTTACGGCTCAGTTTCTCATTGCCTACACATACACAGAACAGTCTGGCCTATTCTTTCCACATTCCCATGTGTCCTCATACACCTGACAACACTTAGATTACCAAAGATTTTTTCTTCTCGCAAGGGGTTAACTAGTACTGTAATTGTTCAGTGGCTACTTTCCTCTTAGTAAAGGTAGAAGGAGGTCTTTAGCGATGGTAAGCAGCTCTTCTAGTAGAAGGACACTACAAAATCAAACCATTGTTCTCTAGTCCTGAGTAGTGCTATAGCCTCTGTAACATAGTCGTCCACTGTCTTTGGGTAGCGTTCTCTTGCTTGAGGGTACACTCGGATCCACTATTCTATCTCTTTTTCTCTTGTTTTTTTAAGCTTTTTTAGTTTTTATGAAAGATTTATTTTTAATGTTGTTACTGTTCTTTAAATATTTTTTAATTGTTCATTGATAATCTTACA
>NC_090750.1:74161224-74166224 GCF_036898095.1 Palaemon carinicauda
ATACGCCAGATATAATGTCCCCTATCAGTTACTTTACCAGTCACCAGACATCAAGGCTACCTTTTAAAAGAATCTATTATCTGTCTTTGAATGTGTCCTTTTTTATTATTGTATGTGCAAGAGTTAATGATACCACTAATGTTGCGGTGGCCGATGTGGTAACGTCCGTGACTGGTGAATGCCAGACTGGGGTTCGAGTTCCGCTCAAATTCGTTAGTTTCTTTGGTCGTTGCAATATCACCATCCTTGTGAGCTAAGGATGGAGGGTTTGGGGAAGCCTATAGGTCTATCTGCTGAGTCATCAGGAGTCATTGTGTGGCCCTCCTTGGTCCTAGCTTGGGTGGAGAGGGGCTTGGGCGCTGATCATTTATAAATAATATGGTCAGTCTCTAAGGCGTTATCCCGTTTGATAGGGCAATGTCACTGTCCCTTGCTTGTGCCATTCATGGGTGGCCTTTTAACCTTTAATATAGAATACCTAATGTCTTTTTAGTTTCGACATAAGTAGCAGTTTTTTCTCTAATCAGAATTCAATAATGATAATGTAGATAAATTTTCTGTCCATTTCATAAAGTCTAGAAGATAATTTATGCCGATCTTCAAATCACTACAAGTGTCGATGACTGCTGTCTTTGCGACGCAAAATAAATATATCTTGGTTTCTAAACATTCTTTTAACAATTACTTGGTGATATGTAAATAATACCCAGCTAGAAGTTTAAATTTCTTAAAGAATCAAATGCTTTCTTTCTAACCGTAACGTTTTGCGTAATACGTAGCACAAACATTTAAGATTTTCCGGATGAGTTTTTTTTAGTTCACACGCATATCTTGCTTTTATGATAAATTCCATTTCCAGTACAGTCTCCGCTTACTGCTTTCTCGATGCTCAAAACGATTTCCTTTTTAAAAGTTTCGCGTATAGCAAAATCGATAATGAGAGAGGTTTAATGTATGTTTATTCTCTTTAATTATAGATAAAATCATTTTAAATTACCGATAGATTGGAATAACACAAGAAGGTCATAGACATATTGAGGTTATTAGAAATTTACTACATTTATATGTTCGTCCATTTTTATATTTAAAGCTTCCAAGAAAAATTTCTGATGAACCTCCTGGTGTGTGTGTGTGTGTGTGTGTGTGTGTGTGTGTGTGTGTGTGTGTGTGTGTGTGGAAATTGCCTCTTGCGTTGGCAGCCCGTAAGAGAATTTAATTGGATTAAATTGAATTGTAAAAAAAGATGTTTGTGATGATTGCTAAAATTCCAACAGCATCTGGTGTTCCCAGGGGGTCACCCATCCAAGTACTGACCAGACCCAACGTTACTTAACTTCGCTGATCGGACGAGAAGCGTTGTTTTCAACGTGGTATGGCCGTTAACAATCTTCCTTGCGTTGAAAGAGCCGATAGCACATCGTCCCGTTTCGGTAATCGATGAATGCCAAAAATTGTATGACCAGAGAACGACGATCTTTTCTTTAAAATTCTCTTTGATTAGTTTGTCTTTGTGATGGATTGTTTTCTTCATTTCCATGTTTGATTTTGATCTTGATTTATGTACGCAAGAAGATGCGTACACATCAGTACATGCAATAAAAAGCGTACATGGACACGACTGAGCGAAATCTATAATCGCCGTACTTAATCGCTGCACCTTCAATCGGATTAGAAGCTTGAAATAAATATTATTATTATTATTATTATTATTATTATTATTATTATTATTGTTTTTGTTGTTATTGTAATTATTATTTTCGTTGTTGTTATTATTATTGTTGTTATTGTTATTTTTTTTTTGTTGCTGTTGTTTTTATTATTACTATTACTATTATTATTATTATTATTATTATTATTATTATTATTATTATTGTTATTATAAACTAGTAATTCTTCGTAGAATTAATACCCGCAAGTGGAAAACAAATTGAAAATCAACTAAGGAAATTGAAGAGAATTCGAGCACAAATAACAATTAATATATTCTGCACTCATATAGACTAATTGGTAGATATATGAAACTACCTACACAATGTGCATATGCTTTTAAATCTAATTAACCACTGAAGTCTACTTGTGTATTGCCATCTAGACAACTACAGTTTGTGTTGGGAAAGTTTCAGAGGATGACTTATGGATTAAATTGTATTTATTTTCACGTAGAATACAATGCTCAGTGACAAACGCCGAAATATATTGATAAATCTTTAGGTTTATTTGGTGTTTACCCCAACCGGTAGCGCTACCATAGTCGTTAATTGTTTCAAGGTAATTAATAAATGGGTCATTAAGCATTTATCCCACTGCTGGGTATGGTTTTAGAACTTCTGATTTTGCCTCTGAATCAGGCTGAGTAAATCATAAGTGACTCTACTCGAGAGTCTGGTGATTACCTGGACTAGGTATACGCTGACTGCCTTTGTGTTATAACAAGCAAAGTTGGTACTCAAGTTGAGGCGTCTGATCATGGTTTGGTTTCTTTACTAATTAAGACTGAGAAGCCTGTACCTGATGTGTTAATATTTGAAAATTATATATATATATATATATATATATATATATATATATATATATATATATATATATATATACAGTATATGTATAAGGATATATTTTATATATATATGTATATATATGTAATATATATATATATAATATATATATATATATTATATATATGTATATATATAATATATATATTATGTATATGTATATATATATATATATATATATATATATATATATATATATTTGTATTTATATATATATATTTATGTTAATATACAGTATATGTATATATGGATATATATATATATATATATATATATAATATATATATATAATATATATATATATATATATATATATATATAATATATATATATATATATATATATATATATATATATATATATATATATATATATATATATATATATATATACGCGCATATGTATATATGCTGTATATAAACATCATCATCATCATCATCTCCTCCTACGTCTATTCACTCAAGGGGCCTTAGTTAGACTTAGCTAGTCGTCTCTATCTTGAGCTTTTAATTCAATACTTCTCCACTCATCATCTTCCACTTCACGTTTCATAGTTCTCAGCCATTTAGGCCCGTGTCTCCCTACTCTTCTAGTGCCTTGTGGAGCCAAGTTATAAGTTTGGTGAACTAATCTCTCTTTGGGGAGTGCGAAGAGCATTCCCAAACCATCTCCATCTACCCCTCACCATGGCGCTCGAGTAATCTATCTTATAGTTTCATTTGTAATCCTGCCCTGCCATTTAGCTACTAATATTTTTTAGGAGGGCTTGTTCTCAAATTTACTAAATCTGTTGGAGATTGTTTATTGTCATACCACGACTCGTGTCCATACAGTAACACAGACCTCACTAAACTGACATATAGCCTGAATTTTATAAGTAATTTCAGGTGATTTGATTTCCCAAATTTACCTTACCTAGACATTGTCTGATTTGCTTTTTCAATCTTTCACTAAACTCCAATTCTAATGATCCTGTATTGGAGATCTTAGTTCCTAAATATTTAAATGATTCCACCTCATTAATCCTTTTTCCTTCCAATGATATTTCATCTTCCATTGCATATTCCCTTATCATCTGTATTTCCTTCTTTTATCTTGAGCCCAACCTCGTGTGATATTTCATGCATTCTAGTAAGCAAGCATATACGTATATACATGCATTCACTCATTTATATAAATACACTATTATTATGTATAATGCACATGTGTGTGTATTTCGTTAAACACGTGTCTGATATATTGGTTCTTTAATAAGAAAATGAGAGTAATTTTTTTTATCACAGGTAGCTTTTTCCTTAGACTGCATTGTTCATAAATGTCTTTCTATTAGAAACTTACTCTCTCTCTCTCTCTCTCTCTCTCTCTCTCTCTCTCTCTCTCTCTCTCTCTCTCTCTCTCTCTCTCATAAAAGCTTATCATAGAAGGATGCCTTGCGTAGTGTCAACTCGGGGACATGAATTTTTAAGCGTTCACTAAAAAAGCAAATGGGTCTATCCAATTCCAATTTCTTTTATTGTAGTTTAACTTATCTGTTTTTTTAAAGGAAGTCTTTAATAAAATATTTTACAATAGTTATTATTATATGTTAGAGCTGTTGTAGCAAGAAGAAATTTTGTACTTCACATACTATGGCAATTTGAAACGCCTTTACATTTTGCAGGAGTATCAGGTCTTATTTCTGATATCGTGCAATTTATAAATTACAGGTATTATGTAAGAACCATACATGTGAAACATTAATATAACTAATCACCTCATAAGTGCAGGTAAATGATTTGCCATTTCTTTATCATTTGAGGGAATTGTTTAGAGACAAATCAAAGTGATATTTGATTTTACAGTTTTTCATAATCTTGATAAATGCCTTTTATACTGAAATCCCTGAAATCTTATAAAAGGAACAAAAGGGTAAAGCTGGCTAGTCCGAATTAAACTCTTCTCTCAAGATGGCACCTTGAGGGGTCAACAAACTGGAAGGATTAAGACGCAGACTTCATTTCTTTTCTCCTCGAGGGGTACTAATCCCCCAGGCCATCCTCCTCCTCGTCGGCCACTTTCACGCCCTATTTGACACAGAATCCAAGAACCAATTACAGCAGGAGGTAATTGGAGTTTCATAAAAGCGATGAGGACTGTGGCCCCATGAAGAAATTAAGGACGCTGGAGGATCATAGGCTGCGGCGAAGGAAGAAGTGATAGGTTGGCTTCCCTGTTTCCGCTTGAATGAATTGATCACCATAGCGCCTGTTTGTAGTCCTTGCTGTGCTATAAAAGGGATTTTGGCGTAGGAAAAATCTATTTCTGGGCTCCGACCCATGCCGCCCAGTGAAATAGCTCCTTTTACATAATTTCTAAGGTAAAAATTGCGCAGTTTTTACCTTAGAAATGATGTAAAAGGAGCTATTTCACTGGCGGCACGGGTTGGAGCCCAGAAATACATTCTAAGGC
>NC_090750.1:74168724-74173724 GCF_036898095.1 Palaemon carinicauda
TTTGATATCACGTGGGAACACTTCCTGAAGCTTCAAATTGAGAAGCTAACTTTGAGAATGGTAATACCTAGGAGAGGTTCCTTTGGGAGGTTTTGCTTCTGGTCTGTAGCCCTGTGATCAGCTATACATGGTAGAGCTAGCAGCCTTCTCTTTGAGTTTCAATTACAGTTCCTTGAATTGGAAGCATGTTGCCTACTGTACATTATAAGCCATTCCGTCTTTATGTAGTCGGCAGCGAGACATACCGACTACATGCCGACGAAATGTTAAAATATGTTTGTTTGCTTAAATGTTTTATAGTTCTTTTTACCAATGTTGATTATATCATAAGTCAAAAGGAGTTTTTTGTTGCAAATGTAATAGAGTGGATTGAACATCCTTTTCAATTTTTTGCCGAGTTTATGGAGAGAGGATGGACTCTAGACTCTAGAAATTTCAAGTTAAAAAAAATGGGAACTGGGTTTTTTGTGTGATTTCGTGGAAGGCCTTAGAAATTTAATATTGAAATCGGTCTAAATATATTGTTCCGACAGAGCCTTTTGAAATTTCGGTTCTATTTTTCATCTAGCTTTTAGCGTCTCTCTCTCTCTCTCTCTCTCTCTCTCTCTCTCTCTCTCTCTCTCTCTCTCTCTCTCTCTCTCTCTCTCACACACATTGTGATAAACCAAAGAAAGAGCTGGAATGCATCATTGCTGCTGAACATTCCACGCCTTTATCAGTATCTTAGTCCTATCCAAAAATACTGATATGATTTTCAGAAATTGATTAAATATTTATGGTAAACAAAAAATTGTTATCCCCATGGATAGCCTAAGAATAAGAGATGTATTGAAAGTGCATTGATTATCCTAATTCTGTTCCTTGTACATTTTGTTGATATAAAGTTGGCTGTTAGAAAATTTTGGGTAATTTTCAAGCGGACAGTTTTCTTTTCACATTATGGATTATTCAGACCTTTGGCCCATATCACTAACTGAAGACTTATCTTTATAGAAAGTGTTATAATAGTGACCTGAAAACTATTAAGGGTGATTACAAATGCTAGCGAAATAACTGATAACGATACAGAGCAAAATATTAACTGGAAAGAATTTTTTTTTTTCACACACCAAGGCCCGCCTGAACAGACATTTAGTGTCTGATGGAGGGCGAGAAATAAACCCCTAAAAGTAAGTAAGTAACTCTGGGAGATTTATCTCAATTGTGCGCGCGTGCGTGAGTGCCAACGTAAAGATGAATTTGTATATTTATGATATTTTTATGTGATGTCTCATAGCAAAATGAAATTATCTTTATTCTTGGAATAATTTTGGTGAGATGTTCATGAAATCAAAATATTGATCATGTAAGGCCGCTTCCATATATATGGGAAATTGATGCTTCTTAGTTGTTGTTAAATAATATATTTTTGGCATGGCATTGAATAGTGATTGGATTTAAATGAAATCATAATTCTTCTTTAAATTAAACTCTTATCTAATTTATAATTATTTATTTTTTTTTTTTTTTTTTTTTTTTTTGAGTGGGGAAGCGCTTTGCCGGACTGTAGCTTAGAGAAGTCAAGCATAGATAAGTAGACCTCGGAAAACATAGAAATCTGGACTCAAATATCAATGGATTATTGTTGTGGCTTATGATGGTTAAATCTGGCGATGTTTTGTGTGGTGTCGGATATTGTACTTTCAACTAATTATTTCACGTTAACTTTGTGTAAATCAAATATGAATTATTTTAGGTCTTGACCTTGCAATATTAGTGATTCTTCTGCATTTTGCAGCCATGGAAAGAAACCTGCCTTTTATTCAGTAAATCTTGATCTTTTGACAAAAGCTTTAAACACATCTATAGAACTTTCCATACTAAAAAAAATAAACGTTCGTAGGTGTATGCGATTGAGTCTGACTCTCTCTCTCTCTCTCTCTCTCTCTCTCTCTCTCTCTCTCTCTCTCTCTCTCTCTCTCTCTCTCTCTCTCTCTCTCTCTCTCCTCTCTTTCTCTCTCGTCTGTGGCAAATATTCTCCAGGCGTCCGGCACCCGACATAAAGTGGCAGCACCATATGATTACCAATATCAATATTTACAGTAAGGCCTCGTTCGCCCGTTCTCCGTCGGAATGTCAGCTTGGCGGGAAAGGGCGGCGGTAGTAGCGAAAAAAGGGTTGGGCTCGTATCCCTCCCCTTTCCTATTCTTTATTCACAAACTCGGGGGGTTTTACAACGGCGATCCACTTCAGGCGTTAAAACGCCAAAAGTGGCTACAATGGCCGGCGTTTTTTGATGAGTAAGATATAAGGATTAGGGATTCTGTGCCCCCCTCCCCCCTTTTTTTTTTATTAAAGGGTCTTCCGTGGCCAAGAAAGTTTTCTTTACGGCGGAAGTTTTTGGATTTTGGGGGGCCGGTCATATCGCTCTAGATTATTTTGGGGAGCAATTTTTTCCCCCTTGCTCTCGCCTCTTTTCCTCCACTGTCGGTAAGAAGGGACGGAAGATATTACATCAATCTCCTGACTGAAGATTTGGTTTCCTGCCTAATAGATGTCTCTCCTAGAAGGAGTAATGATGCACAAGGCTTTGTTTCTAGAGTGACTTGCGCTATATTGCTAATCATATATATATATATATATATATATATATATATATATATATGTATATATATATGTATATATATATATATAAAATTTAGGTTTTGTGTGTATGACTTTGCTCTTCGAATCCTAAAAGTGATAAACATTTTGGTTCTCGGCAAATATTTTATGGATAGTTTTAAGACCTTTGCTCTTATCAAAACTGATTACGACGTACAATATTGCAATCCAGTAACTACAAATTTATATTTCACCAATGAGGTCACCATAAATACAATAGGAACTTCATGAAACCCCCCCCCCCTACTTCACTTCTCGCCCTGGATAGATTTCGAAATTCTAGTTTTGTGAAAAAGACCAAAATCGCCCGAGCACAAGCATTTATGCATGTACAGTTAGACACAGGAATTACTGGTACACCTCGCTCTGAAGTTCACCCAGCCTGTCCCTTACCACGCGGAGAGTTACCGTGTTAAGCCATGCTCCACAACCTCTGCCATCACTACCTACACTATCTGTTTGGTTACTCGCCACCAAGTAAGGGTGTGACAAGGTGCACTTCTTCAGAGTGAGGTGTGCCATGATTTCCTATCTCCAATTGTACATAGAGGCGGTTTTGAAATCTTTTGGTGGTCGAAATTCCCCATTTATGGCCATACACACTTTTCCCACAGGTCAGGTCAGTTGATACCAACTGCTGCTGTGATGGTAATAAACGGTGCAAGCTGGTTATATCTGGGCTGGGAAGTGCTACTAGCTTTGGATACTAATTCAGTGTTCCAGTGTTTGATGTCAGGTAGCGAATATTTGTCGCGCCAAATGTCATGGCACCTGAGTCTAATGGGAATTTTACTTCAAAGTATGGGAAGATGGAAATGGAAATAACACTTGACTGCTATATATGGTGAGAAAATCCCAAAGTTATTATATGAATACAGTATACGGCCTAGTTTTGCCTGCTTGTAGTCCAATAAAATAAATAAGATATAAACATTGGAGTTTTTATGTAGTGCATGGATGTAGAACTGATTAAGAGAAATGCACGATAGTTCATTTAAGAGGAGGAGGATATTTAGTGAGACAAAGATAAGGCAGGTCTGTGAAAGGTAATAGCAATGTCTGGCTTGAGTAACTTAATGCTTTAGAGATATGGAAGGTGCTGTGCTTGTAATGACATGAAGGCTCCAAGGATTAGCCCTGAAAGAATGTAAGATAAATGATAGTCTGTGGATATAATCGAGTGTAGAAGATGAGGTTGTTATAATGCGTATATAGTACCGGAATGGAGAATAATTCGAGTTAGTTTGCGTTTTTTACGTATATCTAGGTTTGGTGGGTATGGAGAAGAGAGAGGTTGTGCTTTGCCGTATAACTGCAGGAGTGAAGAAATAGAATAATATGCTGTTGTCGGTGGGATAATGTAATAACCAAAGTAAACGAGAATTAAAAAAGAATTGTTGAAATTTTTGGGAAGAGGCAAAAATTGTTGAAATTTTTGGGAAGAGGCAAAAATTGTTGAGGAGAAATATTTTCTAATGATTATTTGTAGGTGTACAATAGGAAGTGGAATTGACAAGGAAAATGGTTTGCCAGGTTGTGACGATATAAAAAAAAAGTAATTGCAGAATGTATTTGATAGTGAGTTGAGGTTTTGTTGAAAGTACATTAAATCGTTATTTGTGTAAAGCGAAAAGTTTAATCAGTGAGGTTACGATGAAATGTAATAGTAAATAGAAGATAGAAATGCGAGGTAAGTGGTATTGTATACTGTATAAGAAGGAAATAGATCGATGAACTACCTTGAAAAACACAAGTTTATAAAGGTTACCAGAGGACATAAATAATGAATCAGTAAGTGATGGACCGAGGAAGCGAGAGAGATAAGTAAAGAATTCCAATTGAAATTTAATCAATAAAAATATATAATCAATAATTTCAAAGGAGAGCATGAGGTAGTAAATAGGGAAGGGAGAAAGGAAGATTAGGCAAAAAATAAAAGAAAAGTTTTGTGTATGAAGGCAGAAACGGATAATGCTTAACTTTTAATGAAAGATGAATATGTTTGTTGTCTGAAGTAAATGGAATCTCTGGGCGATGGAGTAAATATTTAGAAAGGTTTTTTGTTATGTCAACAAAGAATGAGAGGCAGAGCTAAACCATTTTAAGAGTAGAATGGTTTTGTAGAAGTTAGAGGATGGCAGTGGAAGTGCCTATTAAGAATGTAAGATGGGCAGTTATAGGATACCACTAAAGGAAGTGACTATTAAGAGGGTTAAGAATGGATAGACAAAGAGGATTTTATAGGAGAATTTTATCGGATTACAATCAAGATGGTGTGGTAAATTGGCAAAAAATCCGGAGACAAAGGTGAGCTTGAAAAATGGTTATTGGATAGTAGTTAGATATTATGGACAATA
>NC_090750.1:74178724-74183724 GCF_036898095.1 Palaemon carinicauda
ATTCTTGTGACCTTTATCCTTCATGCTTTTGATGAATACTGTAATCCTGACGCGATATTCTTTCACTTCAAATGGATATTTTTCAGAGATTAATTTTGACACTCGAAATGTTTTTATTTCTAGGTTGGAAATTTTGCATGACATTAAACTTTTTTTTTCTACGGAGGGATTTTGTATGTTTATTATGCAACCGATTAAATTATTGGCAGCGATTTTAAAAAAAGATCTATGGATTCTAACGCCACTTGAATGAATTTACTTAATTTATTAAAACATCAAGTTGACTAAAACAGGCGTCAGTAAATTGCTCTTAATTTTTTGGTCTCCCCTTTGATAGGTTCATATCCACTAAGTTTTTGCTAAAACATAACACCATAATTTAAGTTAGAGCGATTTCATCAACTAGATTAGTGTTTTTAGTTAGAGAATTTAATAATTTGGGAATATATAAATGTAAAGATATCTTGGTGAATGAATGCATGGTATCAAAACTTATTGAAGCTTTGATAATCGGCTTCTGTTAGATTTTCATTGTTTTTTTTTTCGCTATGTACTGAACACCACAGGCTGTCCTGATTAAGAAAATCAGTTAAATATAAATAAACCCAATTTTTTTTAGATTCCCTTCCCTTTCTTTATTGGTTAATCAATGTCACAACGACTGACATTACATAGGTTACTATAAACCCGGCAATTCTGACTTTAATGATGCTCGGTGTTACCTTCAATCAAACATCGTTTTCCGTAGCACTTCAAATACAAAACATCTGATGAATCAAATCATTTGCTTGAAGTGGTATCCTCTTTACAACTATGGTAGTTATGAATTGAACAATGGCAGGAATGTTTCCTGATTAACGACCTTCCATATTTTTTTTTTATTAAATAGGTTATGTTTAAAGCTCGCTCGTGAATGGCAGAGGCAAGGAACAGTGACAATGCCCTCACTAGCAGGACAATGCCCTAGACACTGACCATATATACATAAGATCAGCGCACAATCCCCCTCTCCAACCAAGCTAGAACCAGGGAGGGTCAGGCAATGGGTACTGATGACTCAGCGGTTAGACCTGTAGGCTTCCCCAAATCCCCCATATCCCCCATTTTTAGCTCACAAGGATGGGGAGGTTGCAGTCATTACAAATAACTATCAAGCTTGAGTGGGACTCGAACCTCAGTCCGGCGGATCGCTAGGCTTTGACGTTTGCAGTAACTAAAACTCTTTGGTGAATAACTTCTTGCTCGTTGATAATTGCTTTAGAATTCAATTTAGGCTCATCGGTACTTTCCTGGATCCAATAGAATTCATCTGCCCAATCGTAATAGGAGGGATGGGAAGGGGCCACCCCGCCAAGGGCGTTGATCATGTCTTCATCGATTTTCTCGGAGAGTTATGATCCTTTGCGTTCCGGATATTTAATCCTTGTGCAGTCTTCGGTTTTGTTTTTTCCAAGACTTTGCTTTCGTCAAGAAATCTTCTAAAGGCGCATCTTGTAATGTAACTAAGGTAATTAATAGAGAATCACAGCTAAAGACAATTTTGTTCCTTTTATTCTTACGGGGTACGATGGAGAAGTTATTTAATGGCCTCATATATGAAAGTGGTAAAATCATTGTAGTTATTCTTTATCTAAGTTCTTAACCTTTAATGTTTTGTTACATTGATAGCAATTAATAGTTATGTAAGTGAATAAGAATCCAGTAATTATGAACTCTCAAGATAAATAGTACAATACTGAGAGAGAGAGAGAGAGAGAGAGAGAGAGAGAGAGAGAGAGAGAGAGAGAGAGAGAGAGACCACACACACACCTAGGTGAGTCAGAACTGTTGTATGCAGCATGAGTAGGACATCTGCCGCCATATTTCTTCATAACGTGGTGCTATTGAGAGGAACAGGGAGGGGGAACCCCCGAACAAAAAATGCTAGGGTAAGCCGTTTTCTTTTCCGATTCCTTTCCTTCTCCCCCATCCATGCGCTATTGTCCTACCGACGGGGGAACGAGGAAGGAAGGGAAGGTAGACTTCGGCGTTTCCCGACGTCCGACGTAGGCTTGAGCTATTCATATAAGACTTAATGAGTTTTCTCGTCCAGATGATCGATATTGGAAATCAGATCCACGAGGAGTCTAGAGAAATAACTGGCACCATATATGGGTTTGCGTATGTAATTTCCTATGTTTATTATATGTATCTGTATAGATAGTTATGAGCAAGGTCTATATTATTATTATTATTATTATTATTATTATTATTATTTGCTAGGCTGCAACCCTAGTTGGAAAAGCAGGATGATATTAGCCCAGGGCCTCCAACAGGGAAAACAGCCCAGTAAGGAAAGGAAACAAGGAAAAAAATAATTGTTTTAAGAACAGCAACACTATTAAAATAAATATTTCCTATATAAACTATAGAAACGTTAACAAAACAAGAGGAGAAACAAGAGAGAACAGTGTGCTCGAGTGTACCCTCAAGCAAGAGAACTCTAACCCAAGGCAGTGGAAGACCATGGTACAGAGGTTATGGCACTACCCAAGACTAGAGAACAATGGTTTGATTTCGGAGTGTCCTTCTAGAAGAGCTGCTTACCATAGCTAAAGAGTCCCTTCTACCCTTACCAAGAGGATAGCAGCCAATGACCGATTGCAGTGCAGTAGTTAACCCCTTGAGAGAAGAAAAATTGTTTGGTAATCTCAGCGTTGTCAGGTGTATGAGGACAGAGGAGAACATGTAAAGAATAGGCCAGATCATTCGGTGTATATGTAGGCAAAGGGAAAATTAACCGTAACCAGAGAGAAGGATCCAATAGAATGGTTATGAGTCCTGGGTGTTAACTGGATTAGTAAAAGAATAAAAAAAAACTGTTTCTTCTGTTGTTTTCATTAGGTCTACTGCTTTCAAAATACAAGAAGTTTGTATTGCAAACGGCCAAAGGTTTTCACTTGACCACTGAATAGCGCCAGAAATAAAACCATCGAAATGGATAAGTGGTGTAGTCTAGGGTAAGGTCCTATAGCATAGGCGTTATCATTCGTCAATGGATCGTTAACACGAAATTAGAAACGGCATTGTTGAGTTCGTAAAATTCAGAATAAATTTCAGAACTGTAGACGACCGTAACAATATCTTTGTAACAGATATGCAGCTAACATTATTTGCAGATGACTCCTGAGAAAAGTGAAAAAAAGGAAGATTGCGATTATTGCCACAATGTTTTACCTGTTAAGTGATTGATACCCCCTGGATCGAAAAATTCCTAAATATTAACGCCTTCTTAAATCTACACAACTATCTTATCAGCAGTGTTTCGAACCACTATTAACATACTGATCCAATCACGTCATCCTGGATATTATGACCCTTGCACAAAAAAAAGATAGTTTCTAGATCCTCCTTTGCTTTTACCGCTTATCCCCTCCTGATTACAAGCTCTTTACACCTCTACGTATGACCAAACATGACAAAAAATTTGACTCCCTACTTATTTACCACATTTCTCACACTTTCAACCATTTAACCTCGACTTCTGTATCATAGACAATTAATTCAAGAGCTTTAATTTTATCTCCACCATCTACACTTTACTTATATAATGGGAAGTTAACGCAGAAATTACTAAAGCTTCTTAATTTGTGCATTCATAAATACTCATTCTCTCCTCCAAACATTTTGCAGGGATACTGCTATCTATATCACTGAACTTGGTCTGTGATTAATCTTGTTTTTTATTGTACCTAAATGTATTGCACGTATTCCCAAGTACTTACATACCATAACTGCTATTATCCCTCCGCCATTACTCCTAACCAGTGCTCTCATTTTCAAGGTAATTGCCTCAGATTGAGTAGTTTTGGTTGATTTAAGAAAATTTCTTGAGTAATGGTACTTTCAAAGTAGTTTTAAGGTAATTTTTTCATCAGGTAATCTTTTGGCTATGGAGTAACATTGTGTATCTAAAATTTACCTTTCAGGTTTTTCACAAAATAGAGAGCTTTTGTTAATCATTATGTAATTGTTTTGCGTTTTATGAGTTTCTTCTCTATTTAAGGTAATTTTTCTAAATTTGAGGTAATTTCTGAGGTAATCCCTTGAGGTAATCCCTTGAACATCATATGAGAGCCCTGTTCCGAACATTGCAAGATCAGCCTAACCTTATCCTTATAACTGTTTTCAATCTGATGTTTACGAAGACTCAGTTTTTGCTACTGCACTTTGCAATCACTGAGCATTATCTGCTAAGATCAATCGCACAATAATATAAATCTTGATCCGCTCTTATGTTCCATACTCTTTTACTTCAGTGTTCAATTTTTTTTTTCTAGTGAACTCATCACTAAATACAAAAACCCGTGTGTGTGAACCGTATGATAAAGGGTTGAGTGGGTAACTTAATTCAAATAAATTGGCTACCCCAGATAAAGAGGTGACTCTATGCTCCTATGCAATAACTGGCAATGTCCCGAATCCCGATCTAATGTTCGTGAAAGTACCTCGTATTTTCTTTAACCTTTTGAAGTTTACTCTAAACTTTAGAAAATCATAAAAATGTTTGAAGCTCAAATAACACTAGTATCATTTTAAATGGAATAATACTTTGCAAAAGAACAGGTAACTTAATAGATTTTTTATCTTCAGATTGAATATTTTATGATTATCGGTATTCCACTGACCAATTTTGAGCCAAACCTTAAAGAAGTTAAACTAAATTTCACCCTATAATGCTTACATGGAAAATCTATATAATGAATATTTTGAGAACATGTTGGTCAAACTGGTTTTATATAAGGTAACCTAAAGAACGACTGATGGAAAATTCTATTATTCTTTACTTGTATGCGAGTTTTAGGTTGTTGTATATCTTTGAAACTATCAATAGGTATTTATGTAGAATTGATATGCAGGTCTTCGATTTTAGAAGGAGACCTGTTTATCTATTACTAAATACACTCTCGCACATTATATACAGTGCATGCAAATGAAAGACATACATAGGTATGTATATT
>NC_090750.1:74186224-74203724 GCF_036898095.1 Palaemon carinicauda
GTTCATAAGTGTCTTTTTTTTTTTTTTTGATTGAAGGTGATCTTTATCAACTTGAATGTCACTTATATATAATTCATTTTATAATTATTGGTTATCATGAATCTAAATTGATATAGTTTGTCGTCTGTTCAGAAGTTTTTTTTTTTTTTAAATTGAAGGTGATCCTTATCAACTTCAATCTCTCTCTCTCTCTCTCTCTCTCTCTCTCTCTCTCTCTCTCTCTCTCTCTCTCTCTCTCTCTCTCTCTCTCTCTCTCTCTAGAAATTTTAAGCTTCTCTGATTTTCTGAAACTTGTTTTATACCTTTTTCTTGCAGTATGACATTTCTCGGGTTATTCGTTTAAATTTCGTTTTAGCTTAAAATTACGCAATTGAAGAACTACGTAGTAATTACTGTTTGGTTAGTTAGCTTGTGTTAAATACACTATAATTGTTTCACGTTTACGATCGTCGCGTTTTCTTTGAATGAGACAAAGATATATAGAAGGCTATATATCTTGAATGAGACAACTTATCAAATATTTTAGATCGAATCGGAAAAATCCATGCTGTTCAGAACAAGGTAGTTTCGTGTAGGTTTTGAGAATGTCACCAAATCACAAAATTAGCATGTTATTTATTTCAAATTTTAACCCAAACCAAACACAACTCATTATCTACGGGTAATTTAGAATTAATGTTTTTTCTTGGAAAGATGTCATTAGGTATTAAGTTTCTGGTCAGTGCCTGTAATTTATGGGTAGAAGATGAAGGAAAGACTTATGGCTTGGCCAAGAGGGCCAGTTGAATAGCTTTGGCATAGAGATTTGACATTACCAGACATTTGTTTTTGATGTTGTTAATAGTTTATATATGACATGTCTGTTTTGACGTTGTTACTTATTTTAGAATGATTTATTGTTAATTTGTTCTCTTCATTTATTTATTTCCTTATTTCCTTTCCTCACTGGGCTATTTTTCCCTGTTGGAGCCCCTGGGCTTATAGCATCTTGCTTTTCCAACTAGGGTTGTAGCTTGGATAGTAATAATAATAATAATAATAATAATAATAATAATAATAATAATAATAATAATAATAATAATAATAATAATAACAACAACGAGAAAATGAGGAATTCATGTCATCGTTAACGCGAAAATTCTATTAGTAGTAACTAGAAAATAGTTATCACAAGATTGATTAAAAATACCATGCCGGGAGAAAGTATCCTATCATCAATAAAAAATTTTAATTGTGACCGCGAGGTATCAAATATCGTAGAGTACTATTATTATTATTATTACTATCCAAGCTACAACCCTAGCTGGAAAAGCAAGATGCTATAAGCCCAGGGGCTCCAACAAGGAAAAATAGCCCAGTGAGGAAAGGAAATAAGGAAATAAATAAATGAAGAGAACAAATTAACAATAAATCATTCTAAAATAAGTCACAACGTCAAAACAGACATGTCATATATAAACTATTAACAACATCAAAAACAAATATGTCATAAATAAACTATAAAAACTATATAAACTATAAAAAGACTCTTATTCCATCTTGGAGTGGAGTACCGTACCTCAATTTAGGAAGCTTAGTTTATTTCTTCTTACTGCTGAAACGAGGAAGTTTGTGTAGGAAGCTGCCTTCTATAAGAGATTGTGAATCATTAGTTTTTTTTAATATTTTTAACCCATATTATTGAACCAAAACTTGGAATCATCTATATGCAAGTCTAAATTGGGTGTGACATACACAATTTCCTACTTCGATGACCAAGGAGTAGCTCCAGATGAGGTTCAAATCGATAAATCATTAACGCAACGGAATTTCCATATTCATAACAATCTTTTATGATGTCTGACATTGATTGATATGACTATATTATAACGACTAGTTGCTTTAAGTTCCTTTAACCTTCACATTTATTGAGGAGACTTGGAGGGAAATACTAGACGGTGTTAATAATATCCCTTGCTTCTCAACAATGAGTTCAATAAGTAGAATTGGAACCTCATTATTCATAGAATTCTCCTTAACACTTATAATTGATGTATTATTCACCGAGCTGTCGGCTGAATATCGAATAACTTATTATTAAGAAAATGAGCCATTGGAGTTGGTAAAAATAAAAAAATCGTGTTACCAAATATTAATTCGGAACTTTTTCATTACTCTCTCTCTCTCTCTCTCTCTCTCTCTCTCTCTCTCTCTCTCTCTCTCTCTCTCTCTCTCTCTCTCTCTCTCATAAGACGGGAATGCTCCTACAAATTCCTGTAATTTCAATGCATAAAATATTATTCTAGTTTGGTTAGTCATAATAATATTAATGAAATATCATATTTAGTCATAATCAATAATTGGTAAAAGTAGAGTTAACTTCTCATCATTTTTAAAATCAAATATCAACTTAAGCCTTATTTATTAGGTTTGCGGTGTTGAATTCTTTTGTAATTTCTAAGTCAGTCTGTTTGTTTTTTTTTCCTTTATGCTCCCTGTATGTTATCAAATTCAGCCAGGTCCTCATTTGTTTTCTCTTGTTTCAGGTCGAAAATTCCGAACAATCGATCTAAACTCCTCGCCTCCAACATTCGTCCACCCACAACGAAATGTTACCGTTACTGAGAATCAAGAGGTCACTCTCAAGTGCAGTGTCAACAATGTGCATGGATATCAGGTGAGACCGAAAGCTACTGTAACCTCAAATTGTTCTAGAGTGAAGCTTTTTGGAGTGGTGTGATATTAATTAGTTTAGTTGAAGTCTATTTTGTAATTTTGACTGTAAAATATTTTTTCAATAATTGCCTGAATCAAATTTCCAGGCTGTCAAATCTGGGAGTTCTGTATCGGATTCATCAGCAAATCTCCAGAAAGACGTCTTTACAATAAGACACTCCTTGGCTTTCATTACTAAAGCTATTTTTGGCTTTGATGTTCTATTGTGTTACAGGATTTAGGACATCTACGAAAAACTGGAAAGAGTAGACTTGGTGCTATTGACCTGTCGCCAAAACGAAAAAAAATGCATAATCAGGATTGGAGGTCTCATGCAAAGGAAAAATGGGTGGGGGAGAAATAACCTAACGTTTGTTCCTTGGCCACTTGATAGGAGAAACTTTTCTTGTTCAATATGTGACTGAAATCACCCCTATTGAACAGTTTGCGTGTTGCTATGATACAGAGGAAGACGGCCGAGAGATTTGGTATGTTTATTGTCACTAATAAAACTTATCATCTTTGAAACGAAAGCTTGAGCAGAAATTGTACAGAGATATCAGAAAATGATAGGAAGTATCGTCAAACAGTTGAATTTTGTAGAGGCAAATAAGGTTTGAGGAAGTAAGGCTATGTGGTGGTCAAAAGAGGGATCAAGACCATGTTCTCAGTATTAGAAAAGAACATGGAAAATTGAGTGTCTTGCTGTGAGTTAAGAAGTTGAGAGTGGATACAGTACTCCACTGTTAGCAGATAAATCCTCCTATCACACTTATAGTTTGATCCCCCTTCAATGTATGTAGAGGCCCATTTTACAATATCAAAACAATTGTGTGAAGACAATCTGACAAATGTTAGATACCAGGTATATTCATTGCTGATAGAAGTGCAAGGGAAATGGACATATACAAAGAAGTGTTTCAAACTTTCCAGTGTATGTTTATGCAAAGATATGTCCTTCTTTCACAAGGGACCTGACATCAGACTGTCTTGTTAGTCAGAACTCATCACCCACTTTTTAGGCATCTAGTTTACCTCCATTCCCATTTCCTTTAATCTGTTTTACTGCCTCTTATCACACCTTGCTCAACCTAAGTTTTGGGCCTTAGGCACAAATTATAAATCTTTCTGGTCAGTCTTAGATGGACCATGCACTTGAGCTGGATCTAAAATCAAGCTGTGTGGTTATTCATAAGTCAATCCTGGACTAGTGATAAGTTTTAGGAAGATCCCATTTTAAGAGGGAGACCAGACATCAAACTGGGGTTCAATCATAGGAGGACCATAGCCTTTGAGTGGGATCTGAGTCACATCAAGGTTCAGTCAAAAGAGGACTGTGAACTACAGACGGCAAAGAAGTTTCTCTTAGACTGTGTGGTCAGTCCTAAGAGGACCCTAGTCTAAGAAAGGTATCTAGCACTAGACGGTTTAGTCCTCGCAGAACCCTGGCCTAAGGAGGAATTTGCCGTCATTCTGTCTAGTTGATGCTAGGCGAACCTTGCTTCTCTTGAGATGTTTTAGTCCGCCTGTTACATTTTACTCTTTACATCCGGGTTATAATAGCGTTTCCCAGAAGGGTAGAAGGCAAAAATATAGGATATTCATATAATTTGTATGCATAACCAAATTGTTCAGTTCCAGGATTAGTAAAAATTCATTCAAATCTCTTTTGACTGACAATAATCATACCTGCTCGGAAAAGTGAAGATATCGTCTACGATCTCGAAAGATATAGATAACCAAGGTATTCTGGTATGGTATTATTTATACACTAGTTTGATTATCATCTACTTACCGTCCCAGTGACTAATTATTCATATCTATTCCTTGATGTATAGCTGGTTATAGTATATACAGTGGTCTTTTACATATTGTATTCAATATTTCTTTTTATTCTCTAAATGCCTTTAATAATTTGAGAATGTCCCTTTTACATTTTTCCAATTTCCTAATAAGATCCATTTTTTTATAGCATAGTTACTGCTACAATAATTTCAAATTCAGCTTTCATTTGAATTTTCTATTTTTTTTCTTCACAGTACATGCATCAACTTGTTGAATGTCCCATATGATTAAACCTTTATCCATTTTGAAATCTCATTTGTTTACAGATAGCATGGGTGCACGAGGAAACTCAAAATATTCTCTCCATAGGCCGTACCTTATACACACAAATGCCCCGTCTGAGTCTCGCAGCCGACCACAAATCGGCCGCTCTGACCATTTCGCCAGTTCGAGCCCAGGACAGGGGTTGGTACATGTGTCAGGTCAACACGGATCCAATGACCTATACCAGGAGTTACCTACAAGTATTAGGTAAGCCCATTGAATGCTGTTTAGAAGTTTGTTAACCCTTTTACCCCCAGGCTATTTGGAAATTTCCAACCCTTAACCCCCAGGGGGTTATATTTTTCCCAGCACATTTTGCAGTATATTTTTTTTAAATTGCACTAACAGCCTTAATTTTTGTCATAGAGAGGTCAGGTTGGTCTCATTCTCTTGGAAAATGCCTGAATTTTCTCAAAAATTTATCAAAAATATGAAAACAAAAATTTTTATAGCATTTTTTGGCAAGTACGTACCGGTACGTCCATGGGGGTAAAGGGATGGCTTTTGTGAAACGTACCAGTATGTCCTTTGCGGGTAAAAGGGTTAAACTACTTCAAAGTGGTGAGTGAGCTGTTTTTAAACTTGTTAGTACTGGGGGAGCTATTTATAAGAACTGGTTTAGTTGCCTGAAAGTATCGAGGTAATATTCAAGCATTATTCAAGGAAAGTTTTAAGCATTTGGTAAGGATATGAGCACTGCACATGCAATTAGTCATTTTTGTTTTATGTATGATTGCGAAGTTCTGCTATAAATTAAACTGTGAACCAATATATAAGAAATGCATTGGGTCCTGAGACTTGGGTGGAAATTGAGTGATTGTTTGATTTATACATATTTACGTAACAGAATGAAAAACAAAGTTTGAGGAAAGATTTTTTTAAAATTTAAAAAAAAATAGGTACATAAACACTAGTATTTCTTCTTTTTAATGTGCATTTAACTTAAAAGTAAAAATAAAAAGGAATAAATACATTCTAAAGAATTAAATTTGATATTGAAAACTAGACTCAAAATTGTAATTCAAGAAAAAAATATACAAAAATTAAGTGGCACTACCCATGCATCCTAAGTTTTAAAAATCAAAGTACTGTATTATTGTGATATACCTAGTTTGAATTTTTGTCATTTTAACTTCTCAATAAGTAATAACTTTTTGTAATTACTTAAAAGATTTTAGTATATTTAATACCCTATAGCTTGAATGTATCAAAACAGCTGTATTTTGTAGTTATTAAAATGTCCATTGTAACAAAATACATCAGCCATATAGAGCAAACCTTTTTCAAATAGCACTTTTATTTTAATGATTATTTTGCATATTTCATTTAGCATGAATTTTAATGAAAAAAACTTTTTTTTTCAGTGCCACCCGTTCTCACAGACTGGTCAGGCTCTAGTGTGGAAGCAAGAGAAGGCGCTGCCGTGAGTCTCATTTGCAACGCTCGAGCATACCCAGCTGCCAATACTACTTGGAGGAGAACTGACGCCGAACCCATCTTTGAAAAACCCCGTATAGGTAAAGTCAGTGCAGACCAATCATTGCACAAGCAGAGCTAGTTTTCAAAACAAGCTGTTGCAAGCGCTGTTCATTTGCGTATATTTATCTCTAATACAGTACCATATTATTATTACTAGTGCACCCAAGCCATCAAAAATGACGTCTAAATATTTGAATAAAGAATACTATTTGTGAGAGTGGTTTCAGAGTGTACCTCTTGGGGTACCCCCTTTCACCAGGGTATGACTACTACTCTTCCTCCCTGTGTGGGACAGGAAAGATATATATGTATATATATATATATATATATATATATATATATATATATATATATATATATATATATATATATATACTGTATATATATACTGTGTATATATATATATATATATATACATATATATATATATATATATATATATATATATATATATATGTAAATATATATATATATATATATATGTAAATATATATATATATATATATATATATATATATATATATATATATATAGTCAGACACATGTTCTTTTTTATATAGGGGAGATTATTATTAGTATCATCATCATTATTATTATTATTATGGCTCCTTTTCAGAGCACCAGACTTTTTCATAAAGCCTAAAAGCCTTAAAAGGTTGTGATGTACTTGCCAGGAACTATCTCATGTCTGTTACTTGAAAACTTTAGGCGGAAATTCCTGTTTTTTTTACTTGCTGAAACATTTAAAATAAATGATCTCCGGTTTGTTACTTAGGGAAATCTTTTGGCGAATATTTCTTTTTGCCTATTACTTACAGAAACCTATCAAGTTCACAACCGGAGACATCTAAGGTATCCAGTTTTAAAGATTAAATTTCATATGTAAATTTTAGATTAACAAGACACACGACCAGAATCTGAAAGCACATCAGATATCTCATTTTCTTTTATAATTATTGGTTATTAGGAATATTAACATAATTTGCTGCCCGTTCATTGCTCGGTTAAAGATTGAAGGTAACCCTCGTCACCAATCTCTCTCTCTGTCAGAAATTTTCAATTAGGTTACTTTGATAGGTTTTGACTGTTCAGTTATTTTCTTCAAAGAGAAGGGACTCTTTGGTAGGTAGTAGGTTGGCCAGGGCACCAGCCACCCGTTGTGATACTACCGCGAGAGAGATATGGGGTCTTTGACTGGCCAGACAATGCTACATTGGATCCTTCTCTCTGGTTATGGTTCCTTTTCCCATTGCCTACACATACACCAAATAGTCTGGCCTATTCTTTACATATTCTCCTCTGTCCTCATACACCTGACAACACTTGAGATTACCAAATAATTCTTCTCTCAAGGAGTTAACTACTGCATTGTAATTGTTCAGTGGCCACTTTTCTCTTGGTAAGAGTAGAAGAGACTCTTAAGCTATGGTAAGGAGCTCTTCTAGGAGAACGACACTCCAAAATCAAAGCATTGTTCTATTGTTCTCTAGTCTTGGGTAGTGCCATAGCCTCTGTGCCATGTCCTTCCACTGTTTTAGGTTAGAGTTCTCTTCCTTGAGGGTAAACTCGGGCACACTATTCTACCTAATTTCTCTTCTTCCTGTTTTGTTAAAGTTTTATAGTTTATTTAGGAAATATTTGTTTTAATGTTATTGTTCTTAAAATATTCTATTTTTCCTTGTTTCCTTTCCTCACTGAGCTATTTTCCCTGTTGGAGCCCCTGGGCTTACAGTATCCTGCTTGTCCAACTAGGGTTGTAGCTTAGCAAATAATAATATTAATAATAAAAAGCAAGTGTTTAGAGAGAGATGGATATGTTATAACAACAGAAGATGAAGGAAGCCAACGTTGGAATGAACACTTTAGTGAGGTCATGAATAGGAGATATGAAGAGAGTAGTTTGATTGATATACCTGAAGTTCATGAAGACCTTGATGTGCCCATGAATGAATTCAGTGTTTTTAAAGTCGAAGCTAACATAAAAAATTAAAGAGAGAAAGCTCCTGGATATGATCGAATAACTGCCAAGATGATATTGGCCGACAGTGAAGTGACTCCCAGAATACTTGCAAAATTATTTTGTAGAATGTGGCTTGAAGAGACAAAACTTTATGAATGGGAGCTAGGAGTGTTGGTGAAAATGGCAAGAAAAAGATCCGACTGATTGAAATAATTACAGAGGCTTCACACTTACGTCAGTTGTCACGAAAATATATAGTGTGCTCATTCTAAAGAGACTACAGAGGTGAACAAGCAGAATTTCGAAAAGGTAGAAGTTGTACTAATCAAATTTTCATTTTAAGACATGTGTTACAGCAATGTGTAAATATAGAAATCCACTTATGATGGCATTTGTGGACTACGAAAAAGATTAGATATTGTGCACTGGCCAATTTTGTGGGGAGTCCTGTGTTATGGAGTTCCTCTTAAATATGTAAATCTGATATTCTGTTAATGAGCATAGCAAGTGCAAAGTTAATATTAGTGGAATCATATCAAATGAATTTCCATTGAACAGTGGAGTACTCCGAGGAAATGTGCTGTCACCTATGTTGTTTATCCTCATGGCTTTTGTAATTTATAGAACAGTTGGGGATGGTGGAGAAAGATTGAACTGGATTGGTAATAGGAAATTAGCTGACCTAAAATGTGCTGATGACCCTGTCCCTATTAGCAAAAGACCACAGGACTTGCAAAGCTTGCTTACCAGAATGCATGAAATATCACGAGGTTGGGCTGAAGATAAGTAGAAGAAAGGCAAAGATGATGACAAATATGCAATGAAAGATTAAATATTAGAAGGAGAAAGGATTAATGAGGTGTAGTTGTTTAAATATTTAGGAACTATGATCTCTAATACAGGATCTTTAGAATTTTGAGTTTAATGAAAGGTTGGAAAAAGAAAATCAGACAATGGCTAGGTTAAGTAAAATTTAGAAATTTAAGTCGCCTGAAATTACCTATAAAAATCAGGCTATATCTCAATTTAGTGAGATCAGTATTACTGTATGGACATGAGTCGTGGTATGACAATGAAACAATATCCAACAGATTTTGTAGATTTTAGATACCAGGACAGGATTAGAAATGAAACTATAGGATAGATTTCTCGAGTGCCATATGCGGATGAGATCATGGTGAGGAGTAGATGGAGACTGTTTGAGCAAGCTCCAGGCCTACATAGGCGAGGACTATGAAGTGTGAAGTAGATGATGAATGGAGAAAGATTGATTTAAAAGTTCAAGATAGAGATGACTGACAAAATCTAACTGAGGCCATTGCGTCAATAGGCGTAGGAGGAGATGATTATGATATATATATTTTCCGTCATGCTCGGTACTCCCGGCCCCTCAAGGGAGTTGTCATACCCTGGTGAGAGGGTGTGTGTGTGTGTATCCAAATATTTAGCTGTAATGTTTGGTGGGTCCAGTACTCTTGGTTAAATATAAACGCTGTAATTTTCTTTCTATATTTCAGTTTGGGTCATTGAAGGACCAGACCTTGTGTTCCCTTCAGTTCGACGGGAGCATCATGCTGCTTACACCTGCCATGTTACTAACGGTGTTACCACGCCTGTTTCAAGGACTACTTATTTAACTGTAACATGTGAGTGACCAGTTTAATCATTTTCTAAACCCATTTAGATCCTTTTAGCTATGCCCATAATATAATATAAGTAATTAAACCTTTTGGCTTCATTCTTCGTTTAATATGGACAACAGTAAGTCGCCATTCATGTTGTAGCATAAGAGGTCATTTTATCCTGCCTTACTTTACAGAAATAACTGGAGCTTTGGATTATGTTTAAAGTCAATACTTTCTCACAATGCACTTTTTTAATATAGATGTTAATTTTTGTCTCTAGATTTTAACATAAGCTACATGTGGATAGTAAATTTAGGTTTATTTCTAGATCTTAACATGAAGTAAGTGTTGAGCGAAGTTAACGTAAAACAATATAGGGTAAAGTGTAGTGAATGTATAATTTGTCTTGAGCAGATGCACCACTGATATGGCTAGAGAGAGACATGGTAGGGACGAAGGCTGGTGTGGATGCCACCCTGAACTGTACGAGTGAAGGCAACCCTGCGCCTAAACACTTTTGGTCTATCAATTCGTCCAACATCACAGCCAGTAAGTTTTTATTGGTCTTTGGGGTTTTACCTGGTGCCATTTTCTAATTTATGATTTTAGTATTGCGTAATGAACTTTAATATTTCTCTATACATTTGGGGTTAATGAATATTTCTTTTACGGATTCACACTTTTGCGTAGAATTGAAATATGGTCACAAGTTTCTGTCTGTAGTATCCAAGATATAGGTACGTTGTTATAAAGAGTCTATAAGAAAAGAAATAATCCTATAATCCCTTTGATCTGCAACATAGTGTTTATTTTCTCCCTTTTGCAGGTTCTAAATATCGGATAGCGGAGGTTAAAAACGGCACACGAACCAAGTTCATGCTGACAGTGAGAAACACAGGACCAGGGGATTTCACTTACTATGGATGTCACGCTGTCAATCCTACAGGTCACGCTAAAGGAACAATAAACCTCTTCGGTAGGTGTTTTTTGTTTTGAAGTTTAGGTGGATATTTAAAGAACAGTATACTGTATACTATAATATTCCCCAGAGCATTTTTAGATGGTTAGTCAATCTAAGGCCCGCTTCACATGAGCAGTTTGAACTTGTGTGGTTGTGCCCACCCAGTTTAGAAATCAATGTAGGTCAATGAGGCCCTTCACATGCTGCGGAAGATAATCATGTGGCAGAATAACTGGACCATAGTGATTTGCAAATCGCATGCACTGCTACCTAAGAAGTTTATGGTGCCCTTCAGACGAGAGGTATTCCCCTGTGTGGTAGCAGTGGTGTTCAGCTGTTGCAGAGGGTAGGCATCCCTCTCCTGTTGCTAATTTTCAGTGATTATTATGAATTGCCATTATTATTATTATTATTATTATTATTATTATTATTATTATTATTAGACACTGTACTAGCAGAGGTACAGTGATTATACAAGGGGTTGTTATTCCTTCACTACAAAACCTGTAGTTATTTATAGGGATATTTCGGCAAAACTGGAATGTTAGCCATTCGACTTTTAATGCGAGGTGGCAGCCCTACCCAACTGCTATAGCGGGGAAGATAGAGGGTGGCTGGGGTTACCCAGACACTTAAATCTATTCACTCATCGGTGAACTACTTCACATTTTTCTTTTGGCTGGTAGAGAACAGACGTGTCCGCTCTCGCCTCTTTAAGACTTGGCCAATATAGACTATCGCTTTATGCACAAAACTTTTTCTTTTTCAGGTGTAACTGTGCTCCCATGCGTACCTTCCCTGGTGTGAAGGGCGCTCCTGTGGCACCTTCATGGCGTCGGCTGAGACAGACCTTCATTCGCTGTCCTTGACCTGCAGGGGGCATCGCTGCGAGCTGGGTTTGCCCTGTGATGAGTGTATCGAGTGACCCGCCACCCAGTGGGAGAAGTTTGTTTGTTTTAGAAAGTCGTTATCTAAGAGAGATCTCTCTCCCCCTGGGTCTTTCTCAGGGCCTTCTTCCCACTCACCTAGATCTCTTTACGAAGCTCCTCCTTGCTTGCCTTTCTCCATGGGTCAATTGAGAAGGAGCGCAGACCAGTTAACTCTTATGGCAACTTTGGGGTACAGGGGGATGTTTCTTCCCCTAGAGAACCTTCACCTCCTGCTGCGGAGGAGCCGTTTTCACTTTCAGAGTTTCTGCACCCCCCCCCATCCAAGGAAGCTCTCATTCAGCTTCTTCACCTTGGAGGCGCCTGTTGCTTCAGTAGCTGACGCCCTAGATGCTTGAGAGGTCCATCTCTTCCCTTTCCTGGTCCTTCCACGCATTTCCGAGGTCAGCGCTCGCGTTTGCCCATCCGAGGACCTCCTGCTGACGAATAGTCCTCTCGCCATCCTCAGGCTATTTCGTCACCTAACATCCCGCAGCCTCTTATCTCTCCCCACAGGCAAGGTTCCAGCCAGCATTTACAACGCTGGCCTGCTGCGGATAATAATTGTCAACCCATGGCCAGCTCTCCATCTGTTCGCCGATTGCCAATACGAAACCGGTTACCTCCTCATCACTCCAGGCGATTTTCCTTCTGGACATCATTCACGACACTCCCATGATCGCCATAGATCAAGAGATCACAGGTCATCATGATCTCGAGGCTCTCCCTCAAGAAGGCATTCCCATTCATGAGCTAAAAGCTCAGGATCACAAGCTAGACGAGTCACGATCACGAGCTAGACGCTCACGATCACGAGCTAGACGCTCACGATCACGAGCTAGACACTCACGAGCGCGAGCTAGACACTCACGGTCACGAGCTAGACGCTCACGATCCCGAGCTAGACGCTCACAATCGAGAGCTAGACGCTCATGGCCACAAGTTAGATGCTCATGGCCACAAGCTAGATGCTCATGGCCACAAGCTAGATGCTCATGGCCACAAGCTAGATGCTCACGATCACGAGCAAGACGCTCACGATCACCAGAAAGACGCTCACGATTACCAGCAAGATGCTCACGATCACCAGCAAGACGCTCACAATCGCAAGATGTTCACGATCAAAACGATCCCTTTCACGACGACGACATAGGCGTTCGCGCTCATGATTAATGCGTTTACTCTCCGACTCGGCAATCTCCTGCTGCTCCTTCTTCCAGACGAACCACGCTCAAACAACAATCTCCCGAATGAAAATCTCCTAATGGACGTCCTCCTTATTGTCTACCCCCTACTCCCTTTACAGCTTGTGGTATCTTAGCTAAGCATTCTCTTATGTGACGCTTGCCAACGCAACGTGTTGCCCCATCCTGAGACTTCCTCCACCACCTCTGATGAGCGATCATAGTCCTATAACAGCACAGAGGCTCCCTCCTCCTCGCTCGCCATCAATCACTCGTGAATTAGATACATCTGCTAGTGAATCAGATACATCTGCTCATGAATCACGTCTGTTAACGTGTGAATCGCCTACGTTCACATGTGAATCAGCTGAGTTTCACGCGTTTCAGTACTTGATTTCACCAATGATCACGAGTCCAACATCTCGGTACGGCCTCCGCAACTGCTACATCTTGTAGTAGACCCATACCCTTCCCAGATATTTTTAGAGACAACTGAAAAAGGAAGACCTGATGCCCAAAAGATTGTCTCCTAGAGTCGACCAGGCTCCGAAATGCCGTCCTACTAAGAGACGTTCTCCTCCTCCAGGTCTCCCGACAGACACACAAGATCTGATGTCAGGCGGCGAACTTCTGTCGTGGTATGACGCCTTGGTGGCTACCTTGCAGAAGTCTCTAACCATCTCGGGCCTTCCATCCCCTCCCAAACAACCTCTGATCCGAACCACTCCCGGGATCCCGCCTGAGAGGTCTGTATCTCTTTCGCCCTCCTCCGCAGGCCCTTCTAACTCCAGGAGCAAAGCTGTCTTGGGTGGTCAGCCCGACAACCCTCCAGTTCACCAGTCCACCCCACCTAGATCTAGAGGTGAGGACAGGGTTGATCGCGGGTTGGCATAAAGCGCTGGTCAACCGCCTTTTACCCCGATACGCTTGGGAGATAGGTTGACAACAAGACTGAAGAGTTGAATAGTAGAGAGTAGGCTGCCGCGCTGTACTGCATCTCACGGCTTCAACCTCTAGTGAGTAGAGACAGGCTCTGGCTTTCAAACTGATCTTTTCTGTGGCGCAAGTGTTACAAGCAGGCATGTGGAAGCATCGGACGACTTTCACCACCCACTACCTTCAAGACATAACCTACAAGAGACTCGATGCATTTTCTATCGGTCCTGTGGTGGCTGCACAACAAGTGGTTTAAAAATACCTCGGGCTCCTTGTTGGACAAGTAGCAAAGTGTTGAGGGCATTGGTTACCTGGATTAAGTCTGGTATGAATGAATAAGAATGACTGGGTTTTTTCTTTTCTTCATCTTTCCCTCTCTTGGGGAACAGCGCCAAGGGTCCATCTGCAAGCTGGCCTCATCCTTTGCAGGTAATAACCATTTCCCTTGTGTAACCTATTATAGTTTATTTTCATACTTGTACACACCCCCTATGCTTCCCGCGAGGTAGGAATGGGCAAACGTCTATATACGTAATTAATATTCCTATTTTAAACTCGGAATATGTTTACCTAGATGTTCATATGCTATCTCTCACGACCACAAAGGTTGCGCAGGCCATTATCAATACTCCTACTTGTGTTGATTTAGCGAGGTGTCAAGGTTTTCTTTTAGGTTCAGTATAATATTGTGCAGAGAAAACCCGGGTCAATGACCGAGCCAGTGGTTGGACTTTCCACCCTCCTAAGGGTGAGTCAACCCTTTAAATAACGCAAGGTTTCTTAGTGAAGGAACATATGATAAATTTAGAAATAATTTGTATTTTTCCTAACTAATATAAACTTGTAGTTATTTATACAAATTGACTCGCCAACACCTGTCCCCCAATAAGTCCTGCCCGCAATCAAAAAGTAATTTTGTTCACTGGTGAGTAGATATAGGTGGCTGGGTCCCCCCCCCCCCAGCCCACCCCTACCCTCCCTGCTATAGCGGTTGGGTAGGGTTGCCACCCGGAATTAAACTTCCAGCTTTGCTGAAATATATCCTTATAGATAATTACAGGTTTGTATTAGTCAGGAAAAATACAAATTATTTCCAAATTTATCATTTTCTTTTTCTTACGTTACGTAAGATAAACTATCCAATCTTTTGAGAGAGAGAGAGAGAGAGAGAGAGAGAGAGAGAGAGAGAGAGAGAGAGAGAGAGAGAGAGAGAGAGAGAGAGAGAGAGAGAGAGAGAGAGAGAGAGAGAGAGAGAGAGAGGGGGGGGGATTGATAGTGTTTTGCGATGATCCAGCCATGTTAAAAGAAATGAGAATGATTGTTGCTGAAATTGTTACAGTATATTATTATTATTACTATTATTGTTATTATTATTATTATTATTACTGTATTATTATTATTATTATTATTACTGTATTATCATTATTATTATTATTATTATTACTGTATTATCATTATTATTATTATTATTATTATTATTATTATCATCATTATTATTAATTTAGAGGCCTTTTGCATCAATAGGCATTGGAGGAGATGATGATGATCAATATTATTATTATAATATTTATTATGTTTATTGGGTGGGTCCACCATTTACGTAGTTGCTTCTTTTTAGCACCCTGTTCATTATACTGTATTGTATTCACAAAAACCACTTTCTTCTTCACTTCCTCCATCTTGAACAAACACTGACAGGCTAGTATTCTGTTCCCTACGGAAAATAACTGCTTGTGTAAAGACATGCTCTTTGACATGCGAGAATCTGCTGCACGGTTTCAAACCGCTCGCGTGATGCAAGCCTAATAGAATGAAAGTTGATAGGCTGTTGAAAGAAGTGCATATTGGAAATATTGTGAGTAAGGAAGAGCGGGGAGGCCTACTAAGTTTATGGAGGGTGACCGTAACTTCAGAATGAGAGTAATTTTGCGGTAAGATAGAGATGAATACTGCCTTATATGTCGAGGGGTTTGGCACGTTGTCAATGATCCTTGTATTCAGGTGTAAGAAGCAGTTAATAGCCACCCCAGGATGGGAAACAGATTTCCTATTGAAAAAAAAGCATGTTTATACCTACTGTAATGGAAATTTAAAAATTTTAATTAAGGATACTACAGGATTGATATTGTTAGGACAAACCATTGTTTTTTGTGGTTTTGATTGCCTAAGGAAATTTTTAATCTTTTTGCAGACATGGTGTAGTCATGTATAAGGTCGCAGTTTTGGATTTTTAACTTTTGATTTATTTGGCAGAGTTAGAATGTGTTTTTGCTACAACTACAACTTGTAGGCTTACCCTTTTCCCGTAGTAGACAGTATAAATGAGGGGACAAAAGCCTTAAAAATGTAGTGCAAAAACCTGTCGACTGTAAGATGGCAATTATTATTATTATTATTATTATTATTATTATTATTATCATCATTATTATTATTACTAGCTAAGCTACAACCTTGTTAGAAAAACAGGATGCTATAAGCCCAGGGGCCCAACAGGGAAAATAGCCCAGTGAGGAAAGGAAACAAATAAAAATGAAATATTTTGAGAACAGTAACAGCATTAAAATAAGTATTTCCTATATAAACTATAAAAACTTGAAAAAAAACTAGAGAAAGAGAAATTAGATAGAATAGTGTGCCCGAGTGTACCCTCAAGCAAGAGAAATTAATTGTGTACACAGTGAAGTGATTTTCATGACTAAATCTTAGTGGTATTAGATATTAAAACCATGGCAATTATATTACGTTTGTTGTAATGCATTTTGATTCATTATTGTAATGCATTTTGATACATTATTTTAATGTATTTTGATATGCTACTTTAGTTACTAATCAGTTCTCTTTGCAGAAATCAGAGAGCAGGTTATATCTGTTCCAACAAAACCGACATACCGCACTCCCACGCGAGGTATGTTATATCTTCCTTATTTTTGTTGGTGGAATGTTCAACATAACACAGTTTTCAGACAAGCTTTACTCAAATGATCAGTGTCCCTTGCTTCTATTTTGGCTTCGGTAACTTTCCAGGTGTCCCATTTCTTGTTATCTGGTGGGAAACATGTGCCTCGTGTACTTAAACCTTAATTTATGGTATAGATATTGCACCCTTATATAGTGCAGGTTGGGTACAATTGCTTGAAGTTACAAACAATCTTATTTATTATCTAATTTTTATATTTGATTAATCTGTTTCCTTGTTTTTTATTCATACTTTTAGTTTGATTACATATGTTATTGTGATATTTTATATTATTAAAAGCCTTATCTTGTAGTTCACAGAATATAAAGATCTACTTAAAGTATATTGATCTTCACTGTTTAACTCTTATGACATCTCTCACTGTTTAACTCTTATGACATCTCACATTGAAAATTCTTTTCTGTGAAACACCATGTTTAGTTCATGGCCTATTGAAGACATGAGTTTGGGAATGTCTCCATTATCAATACAGTTATAACATTAACTCCAATTTCTCACACTAGATTTTTTATTTGTAAATATTGCTTACATTTATCACAATTGCTTACTATTTTTACTCTGTAAGTAGCATTGTTAACTTCTTATGGATCTGTATCACTTCAGTTATTTTATGATAACCATTAATTCATCTGTGTGTGAGACTGCATCT
>NC_090750.1:74208724-74211224 GCF_036898095.1 Palaemon carinicauda
ACCACCAAGTAGATACAGAAATTTATGGTGTATGTTTTCAATTTTTTTTTTATTTTTCATATTGTTTTCTTTATAAATTTATGCATTTACAACCCCTCCTAACTTGTATATTTAAAGAAAATTAAAATCTGAACATTCATTAACTTATGTAATGGTTAGCCAGGCTACGCTACTGACCAAACTAAATGTCCATTTACTGTGGCACAAATAGTGAAGCTGTTTTCAGAATAAACAGTATTTGAGGAACTGATGTTTCAGTATTCAATAATGATTATAAATTATAATATTTTCATATGGGCGTCGTATTAGGAAATAAAAACAGTAAATGCCTTTTCCATTCTTTGCGTTCATAAGATGATCGAGACTACTGTTTATGCTTTCCAAATCAACTGATCTAGTTACCGTCGTTCAATTAGTTCGTTATGCATGTTGCATAAGATTTTTCATCATTCTGACCATCCTTTACATTCAGAACTTCCCAGACAGTACCATCCTGTTCATAATACTAGGTATGCAGTTAATTCTAATAGTCAGGCCTTCTCCATCATGAGGCTCAATGCTGTACTATGCAGTATCCTAGAAGTTTCATTCCAGCTATGATCAAGTAATGGAATGATCTTCCTAATCAAGTAACTGAATCGATAGAAGATAAAGTTCAATCTTGCAGCAAATGTTTTTATATTGAACAGGCTGACACAAGTCTCTTTTTATAGTTTATATATGAAAGATACGTTTTAATGTTGTTACTGTTCTTAAAATATTTTATTTTTTATTGTTTATTACTTTTCATATAGATTGTTTATTTCCTTATTTCCATTCCTCACTGGGCTATTTTTCCTTGCTGGAGCCCTTGATGTCAAGCATCCTGTTTTTCCAACTAGAGTTGTAGCTTAGTAATAATAATAATAACTACTAAGATTAAAACAAATATGAATGGGTAAGAGTGGGAAATGGAAGAGTGGTAGAAAGGGCGTTAATGGATTATGTGTTGATAACTAAAAGAATGTTTGGAAGATTGAAAGACGTGCGTGTGTTTAGGGGTATGGCTAACGGTATGTCTGATCATTTTTTGGTGGAAGGAAAATTAGTTGTAGCAAAAGAGTGGGGGAATAGAGTAGGGGGATGTAAAAGGGAGCTAGTGAAGGTTGAAGAGCTAATAAAACTGGGGGTAAAAAGTAAATATCAAGAAAGGTTGAAAATAGCATATGACAGAGTAAAAGAAAGAAACTGGTAATTTAGAGGAGGAGTGGAAGTTAGTAAAAGAAAATTTTGTTGGGATTGCAAGTGATGTGTGTGGCAAGAAGTTAGTTGGAGGCAGCATGAGGGAGGGCAGTGAATGGTAGATTGAAGGAGTGAAGGTAAAAGTGGAAGAGAAAAAGGGGGCTTTTGAAGAATGGCTGCAGAGTAATAGTGTAAGAGAAGTATGAAAGATATAGATAAATGTGGAAGTAAAGCGCAAGGTAAGTGAAGCAAAGAGGGCAGCTGACCTGAGGTGGGGTCAGGGATTGGGTCGTTCGTATGAAGAGAATGAGAAGAAGTTTTGGAAAGAAGTGAAGAGAGTAAGGAAGGCTGGTTCAAGAATTGAAGAGACAGTGAAAGATGGATGTGGAAGGTTGTTAAAAGGAGAGGAGGCAAGGAAAAGGTGGGTGGAATATTTGAAAGTTTACTGAATGTTGAGGATAATAGGGAAGCAGATATAATTGCTGTTGCAGGTGTTGAGGGGCCGGTGATGGGAGATGAGAATGAGAGAGAGATTACAAGAGAGGAAGTGAGGAGAGCACTAGATGAAACGAGAGTAGGAAAAGCATCTGGTATAGATGGTGTCAGAGCTGAGATGTTGAAGGAAGGGGGTGTGACTGTACTTGAATGGTTGGTGAGATTGTTTAATATGTGTTTTGTGTTGTCAATGGTACCAGTAGATTGGGTTTGTGCATGTATTGTACCACTATATAAGGGTAAGGGAGATGTGCATGAGTGTTGTAATTCAAGGGGTATAAGTTTGTTGAGTGTAGTTGGAAAAGTGTATGGTAGAATACTGATTAATAGGATTAAGGATAAAACAGAGAATGCTATCTTAGAAGTACAGGGTGGTTTTAGAATAGGTAGGGGTTGTATGAATCAGCTTTTTACAGTTAGGCAGATATGCGAGAAATATTTAGCTAAAGGTAAGGATGTGTATGTTGCGTTTATGGATCTGGAGAAAGCGTATGATAAGAGTTGATAGGAAAGCAATGTGGAATGTGATGAGGTTATATGGAGTTGGTGGAAGGTTGTTGCAAGCAGTGAAAAGTTTCCACAAAGGTAGTAAAGCATGTGTTAGGATAGGAAATGAAGTGATCAATTGGTTTCCGGTGAGAGTGGGGCTAAGACAGGGATGTGTGATGTCGCCGTGGTTGTTTAACTTGTATGTTGATGGAGTGGTGAGAGAGGTGAATGCTCGAGTGCTTGGACGAGGATTGAAACTGGTAGACGAGAATGACCATGAATGGGAGGTAAATTG
>NC_090750.1:74216224-74258724 GCF_036898095.1 Palaemon carinicauda
GATGCCCTTCAAATAGTTTTAATATATGGATCTATATAGACACAATGTTTCTGGAGCTTGTGTAGGGAGATTGTTTTTTCTTGACAGTATTGTTTTTAATATTTGTGTTACATTTTCCTTAATATTGATTTACAGTCCCCATTAAGTGCAACTTGAAAAACCTTTTTTTGGGGGGGAGGGAAGCCATGTCTTGAGTGTTGTGTACACAAGAAATTTGTAACTTGGGTACTTCTGCATATTACAGTAAATATCTTATCAAAATATTCTTTGACTTCTTTTGGTACAGAAGTACCTCGGTTTAAGAGTTTAATTTGTTCTAGGAGCGAGCTTGCAAACTAAATTGCCTGTATTCTAAAAGAATATTTCCCATAACAAATAAAGCAGTCACCTGATAGATTTAAAGTCCATAAATACATATACAGTATACACCATTTTTAAAGGTTTGTAATGGTAATTATTAAATAATTTATAACCCTAAAATCAGAAATTAATAAAAAAAAGTTCACAATAAAAATAAGAAATAATTAACCAATTAACTCTCACTTTACCTTTGAGGAGAGTAGTGGCTGGCAAGAGGAGGAGGAGGAGGAGGTGTTGGTGGTTATTGCTTGGAAGTAAAATCTTTCGCCATAAGCAGTTCAAGTAAAATATCAGTTTTGTCTTAGTGACGTTCACTATCAATAAGTGAATCCCTTAATTTTAAATATTTAACTTAGCCGGTGAATATATAATAGCTGCAACTCTGTTGCTCGACAGACACATACATAAAAACTCGCCAGCGATCGCTATACAGGTTGCGGGTGTGCCCACCAGCGCCAACTGTCGGCCAGATACCACTCTCGATGTAAACAAAACCTCAATTTCTTCTCTGTCGACGTGTCGACAAGACGTACTTTACTCGCTGTTGAACCTGGAGTTTTTCCCATCATATTTGATGAAGTACTTTAATTTGGTTTGAGCTTTCGCAGTACAGGTGTTTTTCTTCAAATAAATCCTTGAACTCTTTTTTGAATCGGATTAATTGTTGATGACTTAGATCGTTTTTTGGAATTTTCCCTTGACTAATTCAAAATGGCTGACCCTTCTCAAGTTCCCAAGTTCAGAAAATGTAATGCTAGGGACTGTCATAGGCGTCTTCCAAAGGCTTCTCTCGACCCTCACACTGTTTGTTCCAATTGTCGGGGTAAAACCTGTCAATTGGAAGATCGGTGTGAGGAATGCGTGGGCTTTTCGGAATTCGATTTTATCGAATTTGATAAATATACACGCAGACTAGAGAGAGATAGGGTAAGGAGAAGTTCTTCTAGGTCGGTAGATTTTTCCTCTCCACATGCCCCTGAACCTATTCCTTCCCCTGTAGTGGTTGTTCCTAACCCCCCTCCTAACACTCAGGAACCGTCGATGGCAGACATGATGCGTGCTATTCATGCCTTGGGGGAGAGAGTTGAGTCTTTAGCAAGTGACCGAAATCAACTCATGGCGGACGTAAAGGAACTCAAGTGCCAAAGTGCCACGAAGGATAGTGTCAAAGTGCCTAGTGTTACGCAAAGTGTTGTGAACAGTGTTGCGCTCGAGGGTTCGTCTGTTCGTGCCTGTCGTCCTCCTAGTCCGGGACCTCTTGCAAGCTCCCAAGCCCAGGGGAGAAGCAATGTCGTACGACTCATGGGTTCGAGAGTCCTTGATCAGCGATCAGACGTTCCCTCTAAGGTATCAGGCGTTTCTCTCCAAGATCGCCCCTACCTAAGTAAGACGAGAGAGCCCTTTTTTACCTCGTCGTCCAAAGGTGTTTCACGTAAGAAACCTTGGACCAAGGTCTCCAGACCTTTAAAGCGTAAGTCGGTCCCTTCAGGACAAGTCCAACATCCCGGATGTAGCCACTGGGACAGTTCGGACCCGTTGCCGTCATCTGATGACTGCTCGCCGCCTAAGAAAGGCAAAGTTGTGCCGTCTCATTCGTTAACCCCGTCTGTTACCGCACCTGCTTCCGTAGACCCTAAATGGGTGTTACTGCAAGACATGCAGTCCAAGCTTGCGTCCTTGATGGAGGACTACAACGCTGAGAAGGTTACCGTTGAACCTACGAGCCTTCAGCCATCCAAGCGTTCTGTTGTGCGTCCTGTTGACGTGGATGTAGCTTTCTCGCGTCAACCAGTTGGGGTGGTACCTCCACCGATGCGACCCAGTGTGGATTTCCAGCCGCACGTTGACGTTAGGCAACGCACTGATGCGTTTGGTGACGTTCAGGACGTTCATCAACCATCAGAGTTGACTTGTTTTGACGCGGTGCGTCAACCTCCGCAACCCGGTATGGTGTTGACTGCAAAACCCAGACGGTCTAAACAGTCTCGGGTGGACGCTGTGCGTCCTCGCGCACCTGTTATTGTTGACAGTTCCCAGACTGTTCAGCAGTTCCAGGACGCTGCGTCCGGCTCCGTCACGTATGCACCTGTGCGACCGGACTCTGCGAGTCAAACGTTGCCTACTCCGTTGCCGTTTTCTCATCAGTTATCGGATGAGGAACAGTCAGATGAGGACGTTGCTGAACCACAGCATGAAGATCAACCTTCAGAACTAGATGAGCCTAAAGCAGTTCAACCATCCTTGGACTTTAGAAAAGTCATGGCTGTTTTTAAAGAGTTGTTCCCTGACCACTTTATTTCTGTGACTCCTCGTTCGCCGCCGTCAGAGTTTGTCTTAGGCGTTCCTGCTACCATGCCTGCCTTTACTAAACTCGTTCTCTCTCGCTCATCCAAGAGAGCTTTACGGATGTTAGGCGATTGGTTAGAGACCAAGAGGAGTTTAGGGAAGACAGCATTTGCCTTCCCCCCATCTAAACTCTCATCTAGATCGAGCGTCTGGTATGCCACGGGAGAAGTTCTCGGCTTGGGAGTTCCTGCCTCTGCCTAGGGCGACTTCTCAAGTCTTGCAGACTCTCCCCGCCGCCTTGCCATGAGACGCTCGAAGATTTGTTGGTCACCCTCGGACCTGGACCACCTTCTTAAAGGCATTTTTAGGGCGTTTGAAGTCTTTAACTTCCTGGACTGGTGTCTAGGAGCCCTGAGTAGGAAAATCTCTTCTGCCGATAGGGATGTTTCCTTACTCATTATGTCCTGCATGGACAAGGCCGTCCGTGATGGGTCCAACGAGCTTGCCGCTTCATTCACGTCCGGAGTCCTTAAGAAACGAGAGTCTCTGTGCTCGTTTCTGTCAGCAGGAGTGACGCCATGCCAAAGATCCGAGCTACTCTTTGCGCCCTTGTCTAAGTGCTTGTTTCCTGAAGTCTTGGTTAAGGAAATTGCCTTGTCTTTAGTGCAGAAGGACACCCACGATCTAGTTGCGTCCTCGGCTCGCAAAGCTCCCCCTTTGCCTGCCTTGTCTGCCAGACCTAGGATGGACACTCCTGCGTCCAGGTTTATCCCGCCCTTTCGTGGCAGAGCCCCCAGCAGGGGAGGTGCTCGTGCCGAAGGGAAGAGAGGGAAGAGGAAAGGATCCAAGTCCTCTAAGGGCAGAGTCTGACTGCCCGCAACTTCAGACAGCAGTAGGTGCCAGACTCAAGAACTTCTGGCAAGCCTGGGAGAAGAGAGGCGCAGATCAACAATCTGTGAGGTTGCTCAGAGAGGGGTACAAAATCCCTTTTGTACGCAAACCCCCTCTAGCGACGTCCCCCATCGATCTCTCTCCCAGGTACCGAGAGGAAGAAAAGAGACAAGCCCTGAAACTGGAAGTGTCTCTTTTGCTAGAGAAGGGAGCGGTGGTCAAAGTCTCGGACCTTCAATCACCGGGGTTTTACAACCGTCTCTTCCTAGTATCATAGAAGACAGGAGGTTGGAGACCGGTGCTAGACGTCAGTGCTCTGAATGTCTTTGTCACAAAGACGAAGTTTACCATGGAGACCACAAAGTCAGTCCTAGCAGCGGTCAGAAAGGAAGACTGGATGGTCTCTCTAGACCTAAGGGACGCCTACTTCCACATCCCCATTCACTCAGACTCCCAACCTTTTCTGAGATTCGTCTTCGACGATGTGGTGTACCAGTTTCGGGCCCTGTGCTTTGGCCTAAGCACAGCTCCTCTCGTGTTTACGAGGCTTATGAGGAATGTGGCAAAATTCCTCCACTTATCGAACATCCGAGCCTCCCTTTATTTGGACGACTGGCTTCTCAGAGCCTCTTCCAGTCATCGCTGTCTGAAGGATCTCAATTGGACTCTAGATCTGACCAAGGAATTGGGACTCCTTGTCAACTTGGAAAAGTCACAGCTGGTCCCATCCCAAACTATTCTGTATTTAGGGATGGAGATTCACAGTCAAGTTTTTCGGGCTTTTCCGTCGGCCCCCAGAATAGATCAAGCCCTGCTCTCCATCCAGAAGATGCTGAAGAAAGAACGCTGCTCAGTCAGGCTGTGGATGAGTCTGGTAGGAACGCTGTCATCCCTGGAGCAATTTGTCTCACTAGGAAGGCTACACCTCCGTCCTCTTCAATTCCATCTGGCTTTTCACTGGAAAAAGGACAAGACGCTAGAGGCGGTCTCGATCCCGATTTCCGAAAAGATCAAGTCTTGTCTGACTTGGTGGAAGGACAATATCAACCTACGAGAGGGTCTTCCCCTGGCAGTTCAGATACCCAACCACGTTCTCTTCTCGGACGCATCGGACTTGGGCTGGGGCGCGACGCTGGACGGTCGGGAATGCTCAGGTCTGTGGAACTCGAGTCAGAGGAGCATGCACATCAACAGCAAGGAGCTTTTGGCGGTTCATCTGGCCTTGATAAGCTTCGAGAATCTCCTTCGAGGCAAGGTGGTGGAGGTCAACTCGGACAACACCACGGCCTTGGCGTACATTTCCAAACAGGGAGGTACCCACTCACTGACTTTGTACGAGATCGCAAGGGACCTGCTCATCTGGTCAAAAGATCGAGGCATCTCCCTAGTAACGAGGTTCATCCAGGGCGACTTGAACGTCCTAGCAGATTGTCTCAGTCGGAAAGGTCAAGTAATTCCAACCGAATGGACCCTCCACAAGGATGTGTGCAAGAGACTTTGGGCGACTTGGGGTCAACCCACCATAGATCTCTTTGCAACCTCGCTGACCAAGAGGCTTCCAATCTATTGCTCTCCAGTCCCGGACCCAGCAGCAATACATATAGATGCCTTCCTCCTAGATTGGTCACATCTAGACCTTTACGCATTCCCACCATTCAAGATTGTCAACAAGGTACTGCAGAAATTCTCCTCTCACGAAGGGACAAGGTTGATGTTAGTTGCTCCCCTCTAGCCCGCGAGAGAATGGTTCACCGAGATACTTCGATGGCTAGTAGACGTTCCCAGAAGTCTTCCTCTAAGAGTAGACCTTCTACGTCAGCCACACGTAAAGAAGGTACACCAAAGCCTCCACGCTCTTCGTCTGACTGCCTTCAGACTATCGAAAGACTCTCGAGAGCTAGAGGCTTTTCGAAGGAGGCAGCCAGTGCGATTGCTAGAGCAAGGAGAGCGTCTACCATTAGAGTCTACCAATCGAAGTGGGAAGTCTTCCGAGACTGGTGCAAGTCAGTTTCCGTATCCTCGACCAGTACCTCTGTAGCCCAAATAGCTGATTTTCTCTTATACCTGAGAAAAGTACGATCCCTTTCAGCTCCTACTATCAAGGGCTACAGAAGCATGTTGGCCTCGGTCTTCCGGCATAGAGGCTTAGATCTTTCCAACAATAAAGATCTGCAAGACCTCCTTAAGTCTTTTGAGACCTCTAAGGAGCGTCGTTTGGCTACACCTGGGTGGAATTTAGACGTGGTCCTAAGATTCCTCATGTCAGCCTCCCTGAAAGATCTCACTCTTAAGACTCTTTTCCTGGTATGCTTAGCCTCGGCTAAAAGAGTCAGTGAGCTTCATGCCTTCAGCAAGAACATCGGGTTTTCGTCAGAAAAAGCTACTTGTTCTCTGCAGCTTGGTTTCCTAGCCAAAAATGAGCTACCTTCTCGTCCTTGGCCTAAATCTTTCGATATTCCTAGCTTATCGGAGATCGTAGGCAATGAACTAGAAAGAGTCTTATGCCCTGTTAGAGCTCTTAAGTTCTACTTAGCTCGTACTAAACCTTTACGAGGCCAATCTGAAGCGTTATGGTGTTCGGTTAAGAAACCATCCTTGCCTATGTCAAAGAATGCTTTGTCATATTTTATCAGATTGTTAATACGAGAAGCTCATTCACACTTGAGTGAGGAAGACCGATCTTTGCTTAAGGTTAAGACGCACGAGGTTAGAGCTGTAGCAACTTCCGTGGCCTTCAAGCAAAATAGATCTCTGCAAAGTATCATGGACGCAACCTATTGGAGAAGCAAGTCAGTGTGAGCGTCATTTTACTTGAAAGATGTCCAGTCTCTTTACGAGAACTGCTACACACTGGGACCATTCGTAGCAGCGAGTGCAGTAGTGGGTGAGGGCTCAACCACTACAATTCCCTAATTCCATATCCTTTTAATCTGTCTCTTGAAATGTTTTAATGTTGTTTTTATGGGTTGTCCGGAAGGCTAAGAAGCCTTTCGCATCCTGGTTGATTTGGCGGGTGGTCAAAGTCATTTCTTGAGAGCGCCCAGATTAGGGGTTTGATGAGGTCCTGTTGTATGGGTTGCAGCCCTTGATACTTCAGCTCCTGGGGGTCTGTCAGCATCCTAAGAGGATCGCTGGGCTCCGTAAGGAAGACGTACTTACAAGGCAGAGTAATCGTCTAAGTCGACTTCCTTACCAGGTACCTATTTATTTTGGTTTTGTTATATTGATAACTGTCAAAATGAAATAAAAAACTCTTAGCTAATACGATGTAAACATAATTAACTCTGGTCTCTACCCACTTCCTTGGGTGTGAATCGGCTATTATATATTCACCGGCTAAGTTAAATATTTAAAAATGATATTTTAATTATAAAATAAATTTTTGAATATACTTACCCGGTGAATATATAAATTAAACGACCCTCCCTTCCTCCCCAATAGAGACGCAGTGGGATGAGAAGAAATTGAGGTTTTGTTTACATCGAGAGTGGTATCTGGCCGACAGTTGGCGCTGGTGGGCACACCCGCAACCTGTATAGCGATCGCTGGCGAGTTTTTATGTATGTGTCTGTCGAGCAACAGAGTTGCAGCTATTATATATTCACCGGGTAAGTATATTCAAAAATTTATTTTATAATTAAAATATCATTTTACACCTAATGGACTTTACCCATACAGTGCTAAATTTTTACTTGCAGACCTGTGCAATACTCTTGACCCCATTCAAATGTGTATGCTCGTATTCGGTTACTCATAAGCCGAGGTACTGTACTAAAATTTCCATGGATATAAATGTATTTGCTAGAAAGCATATCAATAATTGATACTGTACACCTGTATGTAAGAGAGAATTAAATTTCTGGTATGTAAATATTTTAAGCAAAACTAAGCTAAATAGTATGTACAGTTTATATGTTGGAAATAGCCGAAAGTGAAAGAATGATCTGTTATTGGCCTAAACTGGTTTGTATCGGAGCACTGTAATGTACAGTAATATTCATATGCTCTGAAATATAAATTTAGAATGCATCATACCATCAATAAGATGGGCATTGACTTTCCTTTTTCTTGTCACGAAAAGAAAAGGGAATTTGAGTAGAGAATTATCGAAATTATGAAAACATCATAGAAAAAATATACAGTATCTTGCACTCAGTTTATAAACTAGTTGTACAATTTTGAGTATATTTTAAGTATGATGTGCAATATTGCTTTGTAAACATACTGTATTGTATGTTCCCTGGGAAGATGAAATGGTATTGAGCATGCAGTTTCATTGTCTGAATAGTGATTAGCAAGTTAATTTTGATTACATAGTATTTGTTGTATATAAATGTCAACTGTTGAGAAGTGAAATAATTGTGGGTAAAATGCTCATGTATCAATGTAGCAATGAAATAAGTGATAGAGATTTGATGTCACAATAATATATATTAGTTTAATAAAACTGTTCCGAATTGTTAATTTTCTTTAATAATTACATACGTAATTTTTAAAAACTTGAGTTTCTGTATTTTGATAATAATCATCCAATTATTTTCGACATGGAACAAAAAGAATAATTGTGGCAATGTTAACATTAACTAAGGGGTAGTACCACCTGGTTAGAAAAGCGTACAATGCTTCTTGATTGAATATTCTTCAGAGGAAAAAATATTGCTTTGTCCTAATAGGTTTTGGGTAACTATCAGCTGTCATATTACAGTATAATCATGCGTGGAATTTCTTTACCAAAGCTACTGCACTTCAGAATTTAATCCCATTTAAGGCTTGCTCCACCGATTTCTATTGGATACCAAATATTAATCTTAAAGATGAATGGCATTTCATAAACATTTGAGCAAGATCTCTTGCCGGAAGTGAGTGAGTATTTTTTAAAGTTCTTGCATCTTGAGTGCCAGTGCCCAACTTCTAATATACCAAGAAATGAAGCTCTTCCAATTGGAAGATTATTACTTGTTAGTAAAGTTTCCAGGGGCCCAGGTTTGTTCACTTTTGTGTGGACTCTGTGGCTGGCAGTTTTGCTATCTTATTTGGAACTCTGGTAGTTATCAGGAATTTTGATTTCAAGAAGAAATTCTTGATGTAAATGCTTACACATCTATAAGTTTTGACTAATAGTGGTGTCCCAAAACTATATATTTTCAAGGGCTTCATCTTAGTACAGGTTTTTATTTTGATAAATACAAAAAATTATTAGAGCATTGTAGCTAACATTGATGGGGATGCATACTCTTTATTTTGCCATTTCATTTTTAATAGCTGGCAAGGTATTTACTTGGTTTAAATGAGTATAGGCATATACTTTATTTCTTACAGGCTTTGCATATCCAATTAGATTATCCTAGTCCCACAGGCTTCAGGTAATTTTATCATTACAGTATTGTTATTTTCATGACTGGCAGTCAGTAATATTTATTGTGACAGACTGTCTCAGATGAGTTTACCTATTTATTAATACTGTAAAATATTACAGTACAGTTATTTTTATCATGGTTTATATTAGATTTCCAATTTACCTGCAGCCTGTTGTCAATTTTATTTATGTGAAATCCACTAACCCTTGATGGTTGTGACTAAATAGAATAATATTTTTTTCAATATTAAACTTAGCCGGTGATCATATAGCTGTCAGCTCTGCTGCCCGACAGAAAAACCTAAGGACAAAATACGCCAGCGATCGCTATACAGGTGGGGGTGTACATCAACAGCGCCATCTGTCGAGCAGGTACTCAAGTACTCCATGTCAACACAGAACCAATTTTCTCTCTGTCGTGCCACTGGCAAGACCTACTAAATACGCTGTTACTAACTGGATTTGTTTTCACATCTATTTGGTGAAGTACACTATTCCAGTTTTGAGCTTTCGCTATGCAGGGGTTTTATCTTCATCTCAAAACTTGAACTCGTTTTGGATAGATTTAATTATGGTGACAAAGAGAGTATGGACTCTCTTTCACTTTTAAATGGCCGACCCTTCCCTTAGACGGAAGTGTGTTTAGGTTTTTAGTAATTTTACTTAACACGTTATAGATCTATATTTTATATCTCTCCGCCTTTATTAGGCCTCTTCGATTAACTTTCCATTTATTATAAACATATATAATTAAATTTTTATGTTTTGTTTATATGCGACCTTTCCTGATAATAGGCGGTCCTAACTTGGAACCGAAGTTAATCAACGTTGAGCCCATACTATCGTATTTAGCCTTTAAAGAATTTAAAACTTTTTAAATTTAATGTTTTATGAAAGAATTTCTTTGATAGTCTCGTACTGTTTTCAAAGATGAACTAACGTTTAGTTTTTTAGACTACGCAGTTGTTGACGTTCAGGACGTTCAACATGCGCTCTATCGTTACGATAGAGAGAGAGTGTTTCACGGTTTCACTTTGCAGTAAGAGTAAATCGATTCTGACGTTTCGTTCATTCTTTCATAGCTTAAATGGTTTAAATTCTAAATTAAGGGAACTTTTTATTTGGAAAACCTTTCAGTTTTTTCCTTTAGCCAAATAACATGTTTTGACGATATATAATTAGGCTCTTCTCTCAGGTGCGAAATCAAGAGAGATAGAGACGGAGGGAGAGAGAGGAGGAAAAACGTTCCGTTCAAGCGGGTAACGTTGTTGTCGTGTTACTCTCCTCCCTAGTCGCTGTACGGGGAAGAAGGTAAAACGTTTCTAGGGTTTTATTCTTGTCCCCAGGCTATGTGCGGTGAGAGATTGTAAACGTAGTTTAATTGAACTAGTGTTTAGTCTCTTTCCCAGCCACTGAATTCTTTATCCTTATATGTTTTCTGTTTTTGCTAGTATTAATGAACTGCATTATACGACTGTTTTCGCAATTACTACCTTTTAATGAAGGGTAGAATTGCGTGTTTCAGGTAGAAATCAGTAAAAGTTTCGATTTCAGTGAAATAAGTGCAAAACAGAAAATCGAAGTGATAAAGTGATATGCGCAAAGTGTTACAGTGTTGCGTCCGAGGGTTCGTCTGTTCGTGCCTGTCGTTCACCTAGTCCGGGACCTCTTGCAAGCTCCCAAGCCCAGGGGAGAAGTAATGTCGAACGACTTATGGGTTCGTCAGGCCTTGATCAACGAACAGACGTTTCCCTCCGTGGTTTCGGGCGTATCTACCTAAGATCGCCCCACCCACACAAAGACGAGATGGCCCATTTACTTCTCGTCTGCGGAAGAGGTTTCTCGTAAGAAACCATGGACCAAGATCTCGCAGCTTATTAAGTGCAAGTCGGTCCCTTCCGCGCAAGTCCAACGGCCCAGTTGTAGCCACTGGGTCAGTTCGGACTCGCTGCAGTCTTCCGACGACTGCTCACCTCCTTAGAGAGGCAAAGCGGTACCGCAACAGGCAGTAACTCCGTCTGTTGCCGCACCAGCTGTTGTAGACCCTGAGTGGTCTTTGCTGCAGTCTATGCAGACTCAGTTAGCTGCTGTTATGCAGGAGTATCATGCGGAGAAGGTTGACGCTGCACCCGTAAGCCTACAACCTACCACGGTTGTGCGCCCAGCAGACGCTGAGGCTGCCTGCTCCCACACTCCAGCTGTGAGAGCTCCTCCACCCATGCGCAGTCGACCCTGCCAGACGCATGCTGACGTTCACAGACGCACGGAACCCTCCGTTGATGTTCGTGTGCTACCACAACAACAGGAAGGTGGAGTTAAGCTGCCGTGTTTTGACGCGGTGCGTCAACCTCCGCATTCTAGAGTTGTTTTGACTGCTCAGTATAGACAGTCAAAGTAGTCTCGAGTGAACACTGTATGTCCTCACGCTCCCGTTGTGGTTGACAGTTCAGTTGTTGACAGTTCACAGTCTATCAAGCAGTTACATGACGTTGCCTTCTGGTCTGCTACTAATGCACCAGAGCTGTATGTCCTCACGCACCTGTTGTGGTTGACAGTTCAGTTTTTGACAGTTCACAGACTGTCAAGCAGTTACATGACGTTGCCTTCTGGTCTGCTACTAATGCACCAGTGCTGTATGTCCTCACGCACTTGTTGTGGTTGACAGTTCACAGACTGTCAAGCAGTTACATAACGTTGCCTTCTGGTCTGCTGCTAATGCACCAGTGAGACCCTCACTGAGATAACCTAGCTTTTCTCGGACAAGGTTCCTGTAGATGAGAAAGTGCTGTTCTCCCTCCTACTGATATTCCTTTGAGGACTCTGTCATTTGGAGAGGAGCCTTAAGCTGCTTAGCCTCCTATGGACTTTAATTAAATCATGATGATTTTTTAAGGATCTTCGTCCGGATCTTGTAACTGCTGCTCCTCGTTCGCCTAACGTCAGAACTTACACTAGGCCTAACTACTTCGAAGCCGTTGTTGTTAAGCTAGTGCTCTCTCGCTCTCCTAGAGAGCGTTACGTTGGCTAGGCGACTGGTTTTTGCACCAGGAGGAGTTTTAGGGATACAGCCTTTGATTTCCCTTCTTTTAAACTGGCTTATAGAGCGAGAGTCTGATAAGACACGAGAGAAGTTCTCGGCTTGGGAGTTCATGCCTCTGCCCAGATAGACTTCTGGTAGACTCGCCCTGGCGCCTAGCCAGGAGACGCTCCAAGTTGTTTACAGGTCAACTTCTCAACTTTTGCGAGCCTTTGAAGTTTTGCTGTACTATTATGTCACACATAACAAGGCTTCCAGGGATGGTAAATGGTTCCGCCTCAGTCGCTAACCCCGTCTGTTGCCACACCTGCTCCCGTAGACCCTAAATAGGCTTTGCTGCAAGACATGCAGTCCAAGCTTGTGTCCTTGATAGAGGACTTTAATACGGAGAAGAACCTTCTGGCCAACAACCTTCCAACCGGTGGGTTGTGCGCCCTGTTGACGCTGAGGTATCCTACTCGCGTCTGCCAGTTGAGGTGGTTCCTCCACCGATGCGAACCAGTGTGGGTTGCCAGTCGCACGTTGACGTTAAGCGACGCTCGGAGGTGGTTGTTGACGTTCAGTGTCACTAGGAAGACGTTCTACAACCAGCAGAGGTGACTTGTTGTGACGCAGTGCGTCAACCTCAGCAACCCGGTAGGGTGTTGACTGCACAACCCAGACAGTCTAGACAGTTTCGGGTTGACGCTGTACTTCCTCGCGCACCCATGGTTGTTGACAGTTCACAGACTGTGCAGCAGTGCCATGATATTGCGTCCGGCTCCGTCACGCATCCACCAGTGCGACCGGTTTCAGCGAGTCAGACGTTGCCCACTCCGTTGCCGTTTCCTCATCAGTTTCGGATGAGGAACCCTCTGATGAGGACGTTGCTGAACAAGACGATCAACCCCCAGCCCTGCTATCCACCCAGAAGATGCTGAAGAAGGAACGCTGCCCAGTCAGGCTGTGGATGAGTCTGGTAGGGACCCTGTCATCCGTGGATCAATTTGTGTCACTAGGAAGACTACACCTCCGTCCTCTTCTATACCATCTAGCTTTTCACTGGAAAAAGGACAAGACGCTAGAAGCGGTCTCGATCCCGGTTTCCGGAAAGATAAAGTCTGGTCTGACTTGGTGAAAGGACTATATCAACCTTAGAGAGGGTCTTCCCCTGACTGTTCAGACTCCCAACCACGTTCTCTTCTCGGACGCATCGGACGTAGGCTGGGGTGCGACATTAGACGGTAGGGAATGCTCGGGATTATGGAACTCGAGTCAAAGGACAATGCATTTCACTGCAAGAAGCTACTGGCAGTACGTCTGACCTGGAAAAGCTTCAGGTCTCTCCTTCAAGGCAAAGTGGTGGAGGTGAACTCGGACAACACCACGGCTTTGGCGTACATCTCCAAGCAAGGAGGGACCTACTCTCTGACATGGTACGAGATCGCAAGGGACCTCCTCACCTGGTCAAAAGGTCTAGACATTTCACTAGTAACGAGGTTCATCCAAGGCAACTTGAATGTCATGGCAGATTGTCTCAGTCGGAAGGGACAAATAATTCCAACAGAATGGACCCTCCACAAGGATGTTTGCAAGAGACTTTGGGCCACCTGGGGCCAGCCAACCATAGATCTCTTCGCAACCTCGATGACCAAGAGGCTCCCAATATTTTGCTCACCAATCCCGGACCCAGCAGCAGTTCATATAGATGCCTTTCTACTAGATTGGTCACATCTAGATCTATATGCATTCCCTCCGTTCAAGATTGTCAACAAGGTACTGCAGAAGTTCGCCTCTCACGAAGGGACAAGGTTGACGCTAGTTGCTTCCCTCTGGCCCGCGAGAGAATGGCTCACCGAGGTACTTCGATGGCTAGTAGACGTTCCCAGAACGCTTCCCCTAAGGGTGGACCTTCTACGTCAGCCACGCGTAAAGAAGGTACACCAAGGCCTCCACGCTCTTCGTCTGACTGCCTTCAGACTATCGAAAGACTCTCGAGAGCTAGAGGCTTTTCGAAGGAGGCAACCAGAGCGATTGCTAGAGCAAGGAGAACATCCACCCTTAGAGTCTACCAATCGAAGTGGGAAATCTTCCGAAACTGGTGCAAGTCAGTATCCGTATCCTCGACCAGTACCTCTGTAACTCAAATAGCTGACTTTCTCTTATTTCTGAGGAAAGAAAGATCTCTTTCAGCTCCCACTATCAAGGGTTACAGAAGCATGTTGGCATCAGTCTTCCGTCACAGAGGCTTAGATCTTTCCAACAATAAAGATCTACAGGACCTCCTTAAGTCTTTTGAGACCACGAAGGAGCGTCGTTTGGTTACACCTGGTTGGAATTTAGACGTGGTACTAAGATTCCTTATGTCAGACAGGTTCGAACCGCTACAATCAGCCTCCCTGAAAGATCTCACCTTTAAGACTCTTTTCCTGATATGCTTAGCCACAGCTAAAAGAGTCAGTGAGATTCATACCTTCAGCAAGAACATCGGATTCTCATCCGAAACGGCTACATGTTCTACAACTTGGTTTTCTAGCCAAACACGAGCTGCCTTCTCGGCCTTGACCAATATCGTTCGATATTCCAAACTTATCGTATGGTTGGAAATGAACTAGAAAGAGTCTTATGTCCTGTAAGAGCTCTTAAGTTCTGTTTAAAACCTTTACGAGGCCCGTCTGAAGCTTTATGGTGTTCAGTTAAGAATCCATCTTTGCCTATGTCAAAGAATGCTTTATCCTATTTTATCAGACTGTTAATACGAGAAGCTCATTCCCATCTGAATGAGGAAGACCAAGCTTTGCTGAAAGTAAGGACACACGAAGTTAGAGCTGTCGCAACTTCCGTGGCCTTTAAACAAATTAGATCTCTGCAAAGTATATTCGACGCAACCTATTGGAAAAGCAAATCAGTGTTCGCGTCTTTTTATCTTAAGAATGTCCAGTCTCTTTACGAGAACTGCTACACTCTGGGACCATTCGTAGCAACGAGTGCAGTAGTGGGTGAGGGCTCAACCACTACAATTCCCTAATTCCATAACCTTTTTTAATCTTTCTCTTGAAATGTTTTATTATTGTTTTTGGGTTGTCCGGAAGGCTAAGAAGCCTTTCGCATCCTACTTGATTTGGCGGGTGGTCAAAGTCATTTCTTGAGAAGCGCCTAGATTAGAGGTTTTGATGAGGTCCTTTAGTATGGGTTGCAACCCTTCATACTTCAGCTCCTAGGAGTCGCTCAGCATCCTATGAGGATCGCGAGGCTCAGTAAGGAAGACGTACTTAAAAAGGCAGAGTAATTGTTCAAGTCGACTTCCTTACCAGGTACTTATTGATTTTTTGTTTGTTATTTTGAATAACTGCTAAAATGAAATACAAAATACTTAGCTCTTAATGTAACACATAATGCTGGTCTCTACCCACCCCCCTGGGTGTGAATCAGCTATATGATCACCGGCTAAGTTTAATATTGAAAAATTTTATTTTCATTAGTAAAATAAATTTTTGAATATACTTACCCGGTGATCATAAATTAAAGGACCCTCCCTTCCTCCCCAATAGAGACCCAGTGGGCAGAGGAGAAAATTGGTTCTGTGTTGACATGGAGTACTTGAGTACCTGCTCGACAGATGGCGCTGTTGATGTACACCCCCACCTGTATAGCGATCGCTGGCGTATTTTGTCCTTAGGTTTTTCTGTCGGGCAGCAGAGCTGACAGCTATATGATCACCGGGTAAGTATATTCAAAAATTTATTTTACTAATGAAAATAACATATTTAAACAGCTTTCTTATTTTCTAGATGTTAGATATGAATGCCCTGTACTGTACCAGATATCCTTTTCTCAACTTTAAAACTAGACAGAGTCAACTTTTGTGGCTGATTCATATGAATGCGTATAGAATCCAGCTCCTTGGCCCAACACTATTTTGTAAGTTATATTTTTTTTTTGTACAAACTCAAAATTTTCATGTGGTGTTATTTACATCTGAATTGAATTATACTTCATCTATCATACCTTATTACATAGGACATTTTATTTGTAGCACTCTATTGTGCTTCCTTACAAAAACTTCAACTTGATTCACTTGTCTTATTTACAGACTTTATTTTGATTCATTTGCATTTTTTCAGGTAGTTAATTTGAAATAAAATAAATGTTTGCTTTAACATGTGACCTAGTAACTCTTGCAAATTATTCTTACACCACTTCATTTTCTTATTATATGACCTAGGTAATATTCTTTGAAATAATAATCACTGTAATCTTTACATAAATATATTAACACTGTATATTTTCATCATATATTGAATAAAATCCCATAGTTTTAACACTAATAAACTCCTAAAGTTTACAATAACAAAGTCAAATTATGTATATAACTACTGTACTCAAACATGTATATACAGGATATATAATATTTACAATGAAAAAGTTGAGTATTGCACTTAATTCATTAATACACACATTATTTAACATTACCACACTTTTCAAGCACACTTGACTGTAAATCAAACACTTACTGCCAAACCTAAACATCACAATATACTTAAGTAATTATTTATTAATATTCCATAATAAATTCAAAACTAATGGTGTTTTTGACTTCAAAGGAATAAATGAAATTAGTAAAATTTATTTACAAGAAGCATAGCTGTACACTTTTCAGCCACAAATTAATAAAGTCCTGAGGGCATATCTAATATATGTTTAGATGGAGAAGGCTTTATGGCATTGTTCAATGTCCCAGAAGGCGTAGCTGAATAATCTGGTGTGGGAATATCCGGATCAATTTCCACTTTTCTTCTTCCAGCTAAAATTTTTTCTCTTCCATTTCCTCCCCAGTTTTCTCTGGCAGTACGATTGCGAGAAGGTGGAGGATAATCACGACCACCATAATCAGAAAAATCTGGCAATCTGGAAGATGGTTTGTTTAGCATAAAATTTGGTCCGTAATCACTCTCTCGGAAACCAGTTGGATTCTTGAAGCCATTAAAAGCGATGATTTCTGTAGTGGAAAACTTTTGTTGCTTTCCAGATCTTGAAGATTTTGAAACAGGCCCTGATGTCTCTGCCGAGGTATATTTTGGGTTTAAATTTTTATTATCTGTAGATTTTGAAGGTGAAGAGTTCTCATTGCTCTTGGACTTTGAGGATTTTCTATTATTTTCTGCATGACTAGGGGATTTGCTCTCCTGTTTTCGGCTACTTTTTTGGCGAGGTTGCTTATCTTCTCTGTCACGTGATATGTCAGGATATTTCCACTTCAAAGTCCAATCCTTTTCCTCCCCATGATTGTCAAACCATTGATCAAGACGATCCTCCATACTGCGATTTTTCCGACGGTTCATTTCAGCTGTGATGAGTTCATTGACACGGTTTCTCCTTTCAACTTCATGAGGTGTGTATTTGGTAAATGTCCTACCACTGATGTGAATTTCTTTCTCTTCAAGTGGCACCAACAAATCCATAGAGCCTCTTCGTTTGGGTGAATAAGAACGATGACTGTTATAATCTGATTTGTTTCCCATTTGAAAGCTTTCACTTCTCTTTATTCCTCGTTTACGCTCTTCTTTACTCTCTCGTTCACTACTGCTACGATCCATAAAGGTCTCGTGTCGTCGCAATGATTTCTCTGGTCTCACATACCCAAATGAAGTTGTTGATTCGGTTTCAATTGTTCGAGGGCTTGGCAAAGGTTGATTGCTTCTTAAAAGTGTTTCAGTATCGCTAGTTTCAGCTGGTGATTCAAATTCAAGATAAAGAACAGGATCTATCTGACTTCCATTTCCTACTATGGAATTTCTAGAACGTGACCTAGATGGCAAATGAGGTACGCGAGTTGGTACAATTTCCAATTCTTCAGTCACAATATTTTCTGGGCTTGCACGATCTTCAAAAGTATCCTTTAATAATGGATTTTCTTTTACAGTTTCTTGAGAAGCAAGACTTAATGATGACTCTGCACTTCTTAAAACACTTTCAAGGCCAGTCATAACTGCCTCTACTTCTCTCTCACTAACATCTCTCCTAGCAAGTTTATTACTATCTCTCTCTCTTTGTTCCCCCCGTCCATCCTTGTTATCAATTTTGTCTTCTTTTTTCAGCAAATCAGTTTTGTCTGAGCCTTTTTTACTCTCTGATTTCGTTACTTCTATTGGGTCAGACATCATAACTAAATTTTCATAATGTCTCACAGACTCGCGAACATTTGGCCCATCTCCATTTGGGTCCTCATTTTCCCTCGACTCTAGGCTGCCCTTTGTCTCAACTGAGCTCTGACTCTTACTGGAGCCATGGGAGCCCCGGGTGTTGTTTTTATCTATAAAGATTCTATCATTTGCAACAGTGATTGCTTCATACACCACGACATCACGTTCGTAATCCAGGTCACCCTCATCACTGCCACTACGAGGTTTATCAATAGGTGACCTACTTAAGCCTTTGCTCCGAGATGAGTCGTGGAATGGAACATTCATATATTCCGGATCCTTCCGTTCTCCTCCTGAATTGGAGGAGGTGGAGGAAGAAGAAGAAAGAGAGGATGTTGAAGATGAAAATGGGCTTGCTGTGCCAGAGGGAGGTTTAGGAGCCTTTCTCTTTGTATTTGATGGTGATTTAGACCTAGGGGATGGGGTGTGTGAAGCTGAGGAAGAAAAACCACTTCCTTTGCTTTCTTTTGGGCCAGGGCTAGCTGATTTTTGAGCATCTGACTCTATTCCAGATGTGGAACTCTCCTCGGTTACTTGCCGTTGGCGGCTCTTGTGTCTTGAAAAACGAAGTGGCTCATGAGGAGAAACCATTCCATCAGGTGGTGAACGACCATGTTCAGTAACATTGATCTCCTCCGGGAAAGGTAATCTTTCATTACGGAATGTTATATCAGTGAGGGTGAGGGGCATATGTTCATTAAATTTTTCTTCTGTTGGGGACTTCTTTCTTTCTGGTTCTTGTGATGAACTTACTCTGCTGCAGGAACTGTTGTCCCTTTCCCGGCTTTCTTTTCCATCTGAATTTCGACTTGGGGAAGCATTGAGGCTCCTCAAGGGTGATGTCATTCTCAGCTCTGGGGTTGATGAACATGAGGACTGATTTCTGCTTCTATTCATAGGTGTCAAGTCTGATGAACTAGATGCAGACACAGGTCGTGATGATATGGCAGTTTCATCTGAAGCTATTGACATTTTGCTACTTGCTGAGTGTGAAGATGATGATTTAGGACTTCCATTCCAAATAGGAGTGAGAGATCTTTCTCCTCCTTGACTAAAAATGACAGAGTCTGTCTCCATCACATCTGTCCTCACTCCACCACTACGCAAGGGAGACAAAGAATTCCGATGCATTGTGGCATTCCTAAAAGTGTTTAGCGATGAAAGATCAGAGTCACTGACTGAAGGAGCTGGAGAAGGTGCAGCAGGAATCCCATTTTGTTCGAGTCTCCTTTGAAGTGCAGCATATCTTTCTTCAACTTCACTGCCTACAGTTTTAAGCAGAACATTTTCTTCAAGGAGTTTCTGAAAAAGAAAGAAAATATATAAATATATGCAAGATATCTTTCATTAGCTTTCAAAGTACAGCACCATGATTTTTTCAATAAAAGGAATCGATGTTTCTTTTTTTTTATTAGAATTGTAAGTAATCCTTGGTAATCATTTTGCACATGACATCCATTATTCATTGATGTAAGTTACAGAACACAAAAGAACTATAGATTTACTAAAAATACTACCCATTAATCTTACAGGGAGAAAGTAATTACAAAATAGCCAAGAGAACTACATTATCCTGTATGTTTATTTACAGTAGCGATATATTTAAAAATGAGTACTCCCGAATGTGTAACTACAGTACTGTATAGTTTTTAATATGCCCATCGAATGTGTAACTACAGTACTGTACAGTTTTTAATATGCCCAATATACATAGTTTAATCAAACTAGTTTCCCCTCAGCCTATACTGATGCGGAGTGAATCACTCAGAGGGGCTGAAAATAAACGAGCAAATAGTCTGTGTAACTCTTCCTGTCAGTAAGCTATTATGCTGGAGAAGTAAAATAATGGGCAAGCCTGGAAGTGATAGTTAAATTAAAAGGAAAGTGGAAAAAATCCAATTTATTAAATTTTTATTTTTTTATAGTGTATCTGCAGAATTGATTTTGTCTATTGCAGCTTCTAATATTTTCCTTTTTTTCAGGGCACTGATAGATCATTTGAGAATTTTCCAATACTCTATTCAAACCTCAGTATGGATATATTAAAGAGTAACATGATACTCAAGTGAGCATCCTTTTTTTTATGAAAAACTAGATACAGTATGTATACAAAATATTCGTTAACATTACCATGAAGGCAAGATTAACGTTTTTGTCTTGGGAAGATTTGATCACAAGGATTGATTGGTAGGTAGGACCAGGTGAATATATGAAAGATTATGATAATGAGGTTCCAGAGATTACTTAAAGGTTCCAATGATAGCACTGTGTGAAATCTGTTGTAAATAACTGGATGAAGATTGCTCAAAACAGCATTTAGTCACCCATAAAGAATAATAATGTTAAAGAGGACATGAAATTACCATCATTACAATGCCTTTCTGATGATGTACCTGCTAGTGGATTAAGGAAACTTTTTAGTAAATCACTTTTTTGGGCACTTTCAGGTGTAGCCAGCATTGGAGGGGTTTCATCTTTGTATACCAGATCTACTGTAAGTGTATTATTTTTTTTTTTTAAAGGCATTCAAGTTCAAATGCCAACATTCATGGGGTTATGCAATATTGTGTTGAAAATCCATTTGTTCCATAACTGGAATACAAACCTACTCTATTTATTAGTGGTGTTACTTTCGGTGCAGCTGAAAGAACGAGCCATTAAAATTTTATCGAGGGTTAACTACCCATTCAGCTAGTTACTGGGGGGTATGGGTAGAGGTAGCTTGCTACCACTCCCACACCTGTGATTTACCTCACTTTTTACTTTTGACTTGGATGGAAACCGGTTGTTACCGCCATTCCTCCTCGTCTATTTTGGACTGCCATTAATTTTTGTCTTAATTTAATTTTTTCTTATATACATTTTTATATAATTTATATATATTTTTGTATATATATATTTTGTAAGTTTCCTTTTCAGTGTTTATGCTGTGTGTGATAACGTATACGGCACGTTCTCAAGACACTTGCGCAAGGCCGGGAACCTTTCCAACCTCTCCTCCTTTGTCCATCGGTCACCTCATCGGCGGATAACCTGCCGTTGACTCGGCCGCCACCGCAAGGGAATAGTCATCATTTAGACCTTCCTCGTTCAACTATTGTCTTCGTCTTTTCCTCTTCCACAGGGAACATATGGATTTACTGAGGGAAGGGAGTGTGGACCACCTTTCCCATTCACGGGTTAGGTTGCTCTTCCGATTGTTTTTCTAATTAAGTGAAATTATAATTGTATTTTAACTTTTCAGCTTCTTCACCGCTGGGAACACTTCCCGCCGGAAGATCCAGTTGTTCTTCCGATAAGTGAATATTTATAACAGATTTAAATAATTGTAATTCTTGTTTTATTACAGTTACTCTCTGCTCTCCTTCTCCCGTCGATGTCGACTGGGGAAGGGAGTGCACAGTTCTTATTTTATGTTTGTTCTCTCGGTGGTCTCCTTTCCCGTCGCGGACTAGGGAGTTTTTTTATATAACTTAATTCTATTTTTCCTCAGTTAGCAATGCAGTTCTTTTTCATTTGACTAAGAGAGCCGACAAAGTAGAGCTGTTTCGTTCATGCCTATGGAATCTTCTGTCACTACCGCCCTGCAAAGGATGTCATCCCTTCTCCTTAGAAGTACGCCCATGGTAGCTCCTGATCAGCAGTTCATCTTCCAGGAACTAGCTCCGGTTATGCTTCCTCAGGCAGCGCTCTTGGCAGATCATCTTAAAGCGCTGCCAGTAGGTTCGCCTTCAGCGGTTGGACTAACCCTTTCCTTCCGCAGTAGAGTTTTCCTCCCAGATGTTGGGTTGTTTCTCCCTTCCGTGGTAGAACTTCCCTGCATCTTCATCACTTCATCGACTCCGACTGCTGTTGCTGTCTTTGCCTAGACTACGCTCCCCCCTTGTTGAGTCTCTCTTCTTTCGGGGAGCAGAGCATAGTCTTAGGCAAGTCTTTCCTGAGAATGATCTCTGCTCTTGTTCGCGAGAGGGGCCACTCATATAGACTCCTTCGAAGGATTGCTACTCCTGAAGATCAGCTTGCTGATCCACCGGCCCCCAGGGGCGTCATCCCTTCTCCTTAGAAGTACGCCTTCACCTCTGGTGAAGAGACACCTCTTTGGTTCTTCAGCAAAGCAGCCTTCCCCCCCGCAGAGGAGCCTCTTCTTCCATCGTCCTCTGGCCCTTGACCTTCGCCTGTTCCTGGACTTTTTCCTGACGACGCTGCAACTCGTCCTCGGATTTCGGTCCTGGACTTTTCTGTGGATGATCGTTCATGATTGCCATTGGCGGATGTTCGCCCTTCCAAAGGGCACATCCTGGTTCCATTTCAACCTTCACGCCGACCTACTGACCTGCCTTCACCGTTCCTGTCTCCTATTCATCGTCTGCCTGCTCGTGGTGCACCTCCTAAGTGTTTAGCTGCGTGCCGCGCCAACGCCCTCCAGTACACCAGCACTCACCGGCATCACGTCAGCGCCCTCCAGCACTTCAACGCTTTCCAGAGTTTCATTGCTCACCAGCATGTCAGCGCTTCAGCGCCCTTTGGTGCCTCAGCACTCGCCTATTTATCAGTGCATTCCAATACCCCAGTGATCTCCAGCACATTCTTGCCAGTCTAAGGACCAACATTTGCCAGCTTGCTCACGCACCTTCGTTCGCCAGCGCAACAGCGCTCTCATGCGTAGCACCGTTCTCTGCACACGTGTTCTCCAGCTCGTCAGCACTCGCCAGCGCGCCCACGCTCACCTGCGCACCAGCGCTCTCCGGCTTGCCAGCACTCGCCTGCGCAACAGCGCTTGCCTGCTCGCCAGTGCTCAGCGACGCTCCAGTACTCTCCTGCGCCCTCGCGTTAGAGGCAAAAAGAATGAAAAGGAAAACTTTTTGACAGGTCACCATTGCCCATTCCCCTCCCTGCAAATGCATTACAGCGCGCCTGCCGGGAAAAGAGGGAAGAGGCTTCACAGAAGGGTTCAAGATCCCTAAGATTCCATCTTCCAAGGCGTCAACCGCATTTACCATCGGTCGAGACTCCTCACAGGGAATCCTTGGTCCCATTCTCTTCAGGAGCTTTATCTGACAGTACCACTGTCAGCAAACACTATCTGGACGTTGCGAATTGCCTATCATTAGCTCGCTAATCTCTAATTGCCAGCTCGTCAATCAATTCTCTGACCACCGTTCACTAGTCCGCCGATTGCCGATTACTATCTCATCTTCCACCAATGAGAAATCATCATCCGGCTGATCGCTAGCTCGCCAGATCACCAAATGCTAGCTCATCTTTCTCTGATCAATCATTGACCACCTCCAGTCTTGCCAATTGCTAAAGATCTCCCATTGGTAGCGTGCTGATTGCTAGTCGATAACCAGTCAGTAGCTTACTGATCTCTAGCTCGCCGATCACTAGATCTCTGATTACTAGCTCGTTTATCTTCAATCATCAACCTCAGCTCGTTGACCTCTTACAATCCTAGATCTAGCACTGATTGTCAATGGCTCGCTGATCACCAACTAACGATCATTAAACCATTCTGCTGTTTCTCAGGGTTCTTCCAAGCTGATCGCCAATTCAGTAATCGCCAACCTTCCTTGGCTTGACTGACCAGACAGCCTCCGTCTGCCTGTCAGTTACCATCTTCAGCTCACAGATCGCTGATTCATCGATCATCGGCAGTTCGCTGTTCACCAGCAGTTCGTCACTCACACTCCAGTCAACCTCTACCCGTGGTTCCCTAGATCGGAAGGCAAACACCACACTTCTCGCTACTCACCGTTCGCCATCACATCGATCGGCAGCCCCCATCAGCGGCTTGTTGACAGGTGACTACTCGCGAGCACTCTCCAACTGCACATTAGCCACGATACCCAGCCTTAATGTTTGCCAGACTAATGCTGTTCTAAAGAATAGCATTAATCCCATCAGGGCAATAGTAAAGTCAAGCATTACCTTCCCCACTTCTATCAGTCAAAGGAGTTCTCTCCCAGGGAAGAATCCTTACACAGGGTATTGCGTCCCATCCTTTCCTCCACGAGTCAAGACCTCAGCATCAACAAACTCCCATGCGAGAGGATCCGTAAGGAGCTATCCCTTGGGTTAATGTCCATGCGGGACCTAAAGGACGCATATTTCCAGGCTCAAACCATCCATGTTCAAGGAAGTATCGGAGATTCAGTCTAGATAATAAAAAACACCAGTTCAGGGCACTGTGCTTCAGTCTTTTCACAGCACCCATCCTTGGCTCACAGGATCGGCTTCAGTCTCCTCCGTTTTCTGGGCAACTGACTGATCCTAGAAGACTCGGTGGCATCCTTGCGTTAGCACTGAAATTTCTTTAGTCTTTTTACTAGGATCTGGTGATCATGGTAAACCTTGGGAACTCTTCCCTACTTCCCTCTCAGAAGACGGGTATATCTAGGAATGATTCTAGACCTCAATCTCCACAAAAACCTTCTTATCAAAGACAGGATAATGAGGGTTAGAAAGGTCACAAGATCCTTTTTCAAGACGAGAAGAACTCCCAGCCCAGAGTGACAATTTCTTCTCAGACACCCATCATCCCTTTCTTGTCTAGTTCCAACGTCTCAGGATTCGTTATCTCCAGTGACGACTTGAGTCCGATTGAAATTAGGTCTTCTATTCCCCGGACATTCTGATCCCCATGCGACCAGAAGATTGGACGAACATCAAGGAATGGGTGGCAGTTGAGAATCTACGGAGAAGTGTAACCTTCTCATCCACCCCACCCACCCCCCGAACTTGATGTTGTGCTTAGACACATCAAAAGGAAGGAAGGAGGGACCTCAGGCCTCTGGACAGAGTCTGAAAGTACCTTCACTTAAATCTCTCAAGAGATGAAGATCAACTTCCGGTCCATCAATAGCCTATTAAGTTCCTGATGGGCCATTCAGTGGTGTGATGAACGACAACACCACATAGGGGCTCACATCAACAAGCAAGAAGGAACTTGCTCGCCTGGTTTAGAAGACAGTGTTCCCACACACTTTGACAGCGGGCAAATGAGTTGTGGAACTTCATGGTCTCTTTCAATATCATCCATTCATGAGAAGGGTGAAAAGCAATGTTCGGTTTTGTCCCTGAGTTTGTTGCCAAGACAGTCTCCAGAGGTGACGGATCCTAGACAACAAGTCTCCACTCGGTAACTGACGATCCAGATCATCTGTTACTGTACCCGGGATGAGGTTTGAGACTACCTCAAGAGAACGGCAACAGCCCACCCAGGTGCTTTCTCTTGTTGTCAGCACTGGGAGAGACAAGAAGAGGATCACCAAAAACATCTTTGCTGGATTCACCGAGTCATCAATTACGCTCTGAATCCAGATACAACACATCGGCCCCCTGGCCCTTCAAAGCAGATTACTCTGTGACGCAGGTTCTACAAGCAAGGGTGTGAATGCTCCAGGTGAATTTCACAACCTTTCTCCGGCAAGACGTGACCCACATCAACTCGATACCATCTCTATTGGTTCTGTGGTGGCTGCACAACAGCTACTGTAGTGGTATACCTCAAGGTCATTATTGGACTAGTAGCAGAAGGTTGGGGGTATTGTTACCCAGTTTTAGTCTGCATGAATGAAAAGGAATGACTGGCTTTTTGTAGGTTGCGCAAAACCATGACTAATTTCGTCAGCCTCGCCAACAGGCTTTGGCTCGCCACCTGACAGCTGTTCGTGGATTGCTAGCTGCCATTGAATCTCCAAATTCTTCAACTGCTCGTCGAACTCCCGCAGCTCATGGTTCGCAGACTGTTCGCAGTCCTCCAGCTTCTCGTCACTGACGTGTGACTCATCATTCTCTGGCTTCTCGCAAATTGCCAACAGCTCGCCGTTTGCCTACCTCCCATTGATCACCAGCTGGTCATCATTCTCTGGCAGCTTGTCATTCACCAATGTCTCGCCGATCTCCCACTACTAAGCGTTTGGTAGTTACCCGTCATTCTCCGGCTCCTCACAGTTTGCCAGTATCTCAGTTAGCCAGCTGCGCGATGATCACCAGCAGCTCGTAATTTGACAGTTGCTCATCTCTCTCCAGCTTTGCATAGTTCTCCTGTGACTTACCATTCGCCAGTTCCAAAGCTTTCGCCAACTTGCTTCCATTGCCAGGCCGTATGCAAACTCCTTTAAATCCGAGACCATCATCCAGACACTCTCCTTCTCGAGCTTCTCATCGCTCATCGGAGCATCAGCATTCGTAAACCCACCAGGTTCTGGTCAGTCTGAACAGAATTGTTTCTTAAACCTCCCAGTGATTAGGGCAACCTTCCTACGGACAAGGGGTACCCCTCCTTCGTGGAGAACTCGGATTTGAGCTCCGACTCATTTCTCCTTCAACTTGGACTAGAACTCATGGATGGGAAACAGAGTCGGTTCGGAGGATTCTTCAAGTGAAGAGAGGAGTTCATCTACTCCTCTGCCCAGAGAGTAGTCCCTCCATCAGCCACTGTGCAGCAATCTTCCTGCTTGCTGGAAGGATTGCCAACAGCGGCAGCAAACGGTGGTCGCCTTTCCCATCCGTGAGAGAATCTTCTTTTCCTGGTTGGTCTCCCCTCCCGGGGTTTCCTCTGATGGGGATTGGGTTCACCCATACTCAGCCATTACCCTTCAGAGCAGGCCACGTCATCAACAGTCTTGTCTCGTTAGAAGACTCGTCTTACTTACTGATGTAGATCCTGAGAGGTCCTACGAGAATTGGTTTCATCCATCCCCGCCCTTGATCTTTGGGAACAGGCCATCAGACTCGTCTTGCCCAACAGACTCGTCTCTCCAGCAAGATTTGCCTTGCCCAACAGACTCGTCTCGCCAGCAAGATTCGTCTTGCCCAGCCCAATTGACTCATCTGCAACTCTCGACGGAGATCCTTAGAGAATCCCCTCAGCAACTCTCACGGTGACATACAAGCAACTTTCACAAAGAGGTATCTTCGCTATGACTTCACGCCTGGAACCTATCCAGCTTCTCCTCTCCCAGTCTCTCTTCCGCAACAGGTTGCAAAGAGTATGTCTGGATTTCTGCATAGATCTTCGGCTTCAGCCATCCAGGTTAAGTGGACTGTAAGTGTGTATCATGGAAGGGGTATCCATCCCCTCGATGCCACTATGCCAGCATTAGGAGAGTTCCTTGGGTATCTTCGGGAGGAAGGTTCTCTCGGTCTCAGCAATGAAAGGCCACCTCTAGTCCTTGAGCCTCGCCATCAGACTAAAAGGAATTAACCTTTCCTCTACATCGGCAGTTGCTACAGTGACTCCTCATACGGAGTTCGAGCCTACAGACCATAGTCAGAAAAGAGACCTCCATCCAAGACTCCAAGCAGCAGATGTTCACCCGACCTCAATGACAGGTCTCCTGCTTGTGTTGGCTTTGGCCAAGAGTCTGCAAACCCCATGGGATGCCCTTAATGTGTCTCATTCATGACTATGGACCAGGTAAAGCTCAACCTCATTTCAGGCAGCTCAGATCCCAGAATCTGAACACTTCAGTCTGGGAGTTCTTCACCGCATGACCAATGATCCAGAATAAAAGTTACTATGTCAAATAGAAAATGGAGGCCCTACCTCAAAGGAAACTACAAGAGCTGCCCCACGAGTGGCAGCACTATTCGTCAGCTCAGGGAAAGTCAAGAGAAGGATCACCAACAACATTTTCTCGACTCGGATTCGCAAGGTCATGGACCAAATATTGAATCTTTATCCTTCTCCTCATAGAAGAGACTGAGAGCTCATAACTTTAGAGGCAGGAATATGCCCTTTGGAACTGTTACCGGGGTCTCCATCTTGAACTTTGCCTGCAAAACAAATAGGTTCAAGTGGGAAAGGTCTATGATGGGTCTCCAGCCGTCCCCCCCCCCATCCACCAGTTTCTCTACCAAGAATAGATTGCCAGTTTCTCTACCAGGAATAGATTGCTGAAACAGCCTTTGAAGTTGTATACGACCTCTTCTACGGCCCCTTTTGCCAATATCTTGGACACTTCCTCCTGTAGATGTACGGTAGGTCTATTGTAGAGCCTTTCAAGTAATATAGCCAGGCTATCCAAGTCCGAGCCAACAAGGCAGACAGTCCACGAAAGGGACTCGATACCCTGAACGGAGATCTTGTACCGTCCAGGGATTGGCCCCAATTGCTCTGTATGCATCCCCCAGTGGTGGTGAGGAGGGGGGAGTTGCCCTCCCTAGTGAGAGCCTCTACGACTCGACTTTGTCAGGAGGGGTGTCTTCTACGGCGAAAGGTTGTCTGGTAGTCCTGTTTCCTGTGCTGCTGGATGTCTGTAGGAGGCTACAAACATTTCTGTGGGGCAAGCTGTTTGAAGGGGTAATTCCTTGGAAGTTGCTAAGGGTCAGACATCCTTGGAGCCACAGTTCTCCTCATAAACTAAGACTGGTTAGCCTTTTTAATTGCTACAGTGACTTCTGTAGGTGGAAACAGCAAGGGGAAATCCACCATGTTCAAATTATTCTGGGGGACAACTGTTTGGTGCACCTGGCCAAAACAGCATCACACTTCTTTAGGATGCAGTTGCCCCACAGGGAAACTGTCTGGTGTAGTAGAAACTCCAGAGTTCTGGCACCAGATCTAGATAGATTTTCAAACTGCTTGATAATGTCCGCATTCTTCATATTCGCTGTCACAGTAAAAACGGAACACTGCTGATCAGTGATCCAACCAGGATCAGGCCTGGATGGCAGACATGGCAGCAACCTATATATTATGCATTTCAGATGCAGAAAAGGTAGACGGGAGGTTAGTCAACCCCTATCACTTGATATACTAGGTACGAGATTGGCAATGTCAGGATCAATTGGAAGAGGACTTTTGAGAGTCCTCAGAATCAACATAAAACTTCCTCTGATGAGAAAGTGCCAAAGGAGGAAGTTTTCAGGACCTGCTGGACTTGGGTGAATTCTCGAGAGCTGAGACTTTATTATCAAACAGGTCAAATGTCGAGAGTATGGTTAGAGATGCTGTACGTCAAAACAGTGTCTCGTGCTTTGCAATCGTGGGAAAATCGCATCTACGGCACAATGCCTACTTGTAACCCAAACTGGCCAAGCATTGAATAAGGCTCATAATCCTAAAAAAGTGGGTGGTTTGAGACCTGGACATTGAAACCTAGATGGGGCCACATCAGCAGAGCTAGGGCCTGCACGTGCAATGAGGTCCAGTAAGTTGTTAATAGCGATCAGGCTATGATCCTCTTAATTCAGCTCCTGTCTTGGGTGTCTTGGGACCTACGTTAGAAGACTTGGCTCTTCCATGAAGATCCTTACTCTTATTATCATTCCAAGAATGATGAGAAGAGAGCACTGTAAAAGATCAGGAGAAACCATAGTTACTCCTACGGCATTGCTCTTTACCTCTATAAGAGGAAGAGGGAGCAGCAGGATACTCTTTCTCAGACCTAAATCTGAGAAACTAAAAAGACCTCTCTGAGGAAGGTCATTTGGGACTTCTCCTATGAGAGGTATCTGGGATTGCCTTAAAGGGTTTAAGGGTTCTAGTGACCTTTTCCTCTCTTGATTCTGAAATGTAGAAATATTTGAAAAGGAAGCTTTTGGATGAGCTGCAGTATGTGAGCCCTTAGGAGCAATATGAAATACAGTATAGGGAAAACATCAGCTTAAGTAGACCAGTAAAATAGTAGGTTTGTCATTGTTATGTCTTTAAAATGGATAGGTAGGGTCCAAATGAGGTAAATGGGCTCCAGAGGTAGAGGCTATTTGGTATTCAACTGGGGTTGATATGCATACAGTCATAGACAACATCTGCAAGTCTACATGCTTGTGCCAGATCAGGTCGTACATCTCTAGGTTGTGAAATGACGTCATAGTCATTGCGCGGAGGGATATGCATACACATTGGAATGGTGGCTCATTCTGTGATGTCACCATGTGCAAGAATGGTGGCATGTACAGAAATGTTAGCCTGAGTATGCAGAAGCACACAGATTATGTTGTTGACATGTGCCAGTAGATACAGTAATGACTTTAGCCTTCCTCTGTTTGGAAGGGAATGACGTGACAGCTCTGACATATCAGCCAAACCAATAAAGTATGTGTCGTAAACACTCCTGAGAATATCTGTAGTGTCAGAATAAGTGACAGGAGAATTCTGAGACAAGGCTGAAGAATTCTTCCGAGGAATCGATATCGAGGACCCCTAAGCGTACAAGGCAAGCCAGACTCTTGTGTATGAGTGGGTGATAGATAAGGACCTACCATCAGGGCCACCTCAGTATATGGGGAAATGGCAGTCTCGACTTGAGTGTATTGTTCTCAGAAGAGAACAAGGGGAGACTTTGGACACTTTAAAAAGAGATACCTCCAGAAGCAAAAAGTCCTCCTGCTGAAACTCCACCATAAAGGGCTCACCCCCTAGTACGCGAGTGGGTGGCAAGGGAGACCTACGTAGATCAGAGTAATCTGGTACTAATGACTCAAGGATTAGGATTGTATTGCACACATTAAATACATGGGTTGTAGCCAGGGGATCAGTCTCTGGAAGCGATTGGTGATCACTAAAGTAAGCATATCCGGAAAAGGAGGAATGGACTGGAGAGAATTGTGGTTCAGAAATGAACTTAAGCTTTTTGCAGTATAAGGAAGAAGACAAGGAAGGAGAACGATGTCTTAGCTTGTTTCCTACGACGAGAATTTTTCTCCCACTGGGAGGAAGGCCACTTTACAAAAATCGCAAGGGGACTCTATGGAACACCGCCTACTACTGCAGTTTGGGCAAAGGTGATGTGGATATATTTTGACCCGACTCTTGAAGGTGCCACTAGGGTGACCATTACAGCCGGGGCAAGTCCACATAACACTTGCAACATTAGACATGGCACAACAAAGCACAAAAAGCACTGCAAGGATAATCCAGTGTGGAGCAAGTCATGATCGTAGAACGGCAAGTGGGTGCCAGCCTCTATACTCAACCAAGAGAAAAGTGAAGCTTGCCTCGCAGCACCACATAACACTGTCTAACAGTGGAGTTTGCAAGTAACCTAATTACATAGTTAGCATTTAGGCACCTTTTCTTTTTTCTGGTATTAGAAAATCGACATAGGAGTAAATCCATATAAATGACTCAGAATTTTGTATCTTTATAGGAACAAACCAAATTCAAATGAAGCAGTCCTTAGCACACAAATGGGCTACTCACTAAAGTGGCAATTATACAGTACTTTATATACCTATAAGTTGTGTGTGTGAAATAGTGCCACAAAACAAAAGTCAAGGTTTCATACCATGTTGGCCTCCCTTAATTTCTTGAGCTCATCCTGAAGAGTACTGTTGGAGTTTCTCAGTCCACTCATCTCATTTTCATATTTGGCTATATCAATATAAGCAGATGACCAACGATCAAGTTCGGCTAGTGCTTGTTGCTGAAGATGATCCGAACCACTACGTTCAATGATCTGTGAAAAATTAAAGTATAGTATTAGCTGTGGACAACATTATATTTGGGTGCAAGCTACATAGTAAATTTTGCAAAATTTCTTTAATAGACAACCATTATGAACTTGCTTTAATGAGAATAATATAAAGCAACTGTATCAAAGACTAATCAAAACAATTCTATTTTACAGTAATACTGTAGATGAAGACAGGTAGAACAAATTAACAGAATAATTAGCATTTCATTAACAGAAGAACTAACATAATAAAAATTGTACATATGTTTTGTGTTCTAATGTGCAAAGGCCTCTTGTGCAATACCACATTAATTGAAATTACCTTCCCTTCCATTATAATACTGTAATCCTTGTTTTATACTCATTTTTTTTTTCAAGGAAACATAAATCACAAGTAATATTTATAGATAATATTTCTTTAATGTTAATATCTGAGTTTACTAAATGAAAAATTTAATTGTAACCTATACGTTGTTAAAAATGTAATATTATTAGGATGAGAAGTATACTTCTAAACTTACGGGAATTTAGAATCGAAGTTATTAATGAACTGAATTCACATAGTGGTTAGATTTTCAATATGCTTTATGTATTTAATACTTAGACTTTTGAAACTGTTAAAATGTAAAATTAAACTGCTAGTATACACTAAACAGTACTTGCTTATGTACGTTTATAACATCAAATATACAGTAATAAATGAATGATCTGACTACTGTATCAATAGAAAAAAAATAGAAAAATGGCATAACTAACTTCAAATACAATAAAAAGATCGTTAATTATTCTAGTATATTTATCACAACCTGTACAATGAATTTCACATAAAAGACTTTAATTGTGAATTAAAGTGACTTCAATTCCAATTACTGTACCCTAGGCCCTTTACATAAATATAAGAATCCGGACACTAAAAAGGGATTTTTAGTCCTGAAGCACTTGTTTTGATAAGAGCAAGTATATTGATTCTTAATGTTTAAACACCAGAAATCCATGACAAAATACAAAAGTTCTAAGAATGCAAAAGTTGCAAGGTCCACTGGCTTGGACGGATTGACTGTGTAATACAGTACCTATTAGAATATCTTCAGAACTAGATAGTCTATTCTTTGTTGGTGTCACTAAGAATGTTGGTATAAAATAGCAAAGACTTCAGAAAGAGGGAAATAATTTTTCGCCAAAAATTTATTTAGTCTTGATTACTGCTGCCTAAATTTAGTGTCTCAGGATGAAACGCTGTGCCCTTATATAGAATTTCTCCTATACACCACAACAAGCCAGGGGAGCTTCCAAAGCATTTTTCAAGTCTCTTTAGTTAATGAACCTGAAGACAAGACGCCACAGAAATGTCACAAAAACAAATAACACAAGTTTACTGAAAGGTGGCAAGTCCTCTTATAGACTAAACAACTAAGGTAGATCATGTAATTAAGCCACAAAATTCATATTAACTAAATGATTTTCAAATCTGCTGAGAAAAAACTACCTTGCACAATGGGAGGATGAGAAACAAAGACCCAAACAATGGAACAGGAAGATAAGTTGTGTTTAAAACGGGGTTCGGATTGGATAAGCAGAAAACCTGATTACACCAGCATGGTAGATGAATAAGCATTTTACTGAAAAATCCCATGGCTTTAGTTAAAAAAAACACAAACCTTTTCCTATATTTGAAGAACTCAGGAAAAGAAAAGATGAAAGAAAGTAGTTCACTATCCATAACACTAGGAACTGCCAAAAGAAAGTAGTTCACTATCCATAACACTAGGAACTGCCAAAAATGATAAATACTTTAATTACACAAATAGAGTAATTAAAGAAAAAAAACCCATAGAAGTTAATAGGAAGCGTTAAGAATAATGCAACAGTGAATAAGGTTTCTTAACAGATACATAATTGACTTGGAGGTGACATATAATTACTTCAAAATTTTACCTAAATTAAACAATATAAACAAGTAATTAACTCGTGTATAAATTTTTTTACACTTTAGTGGCAATTTCCAAAACCACATCCATGTCCACCAATACCAACTGGGGTATTACATAAAAAAAAAACTTTATCTACTAGATACTGCCACAAATATTTCAATAAAAGTGCAGGATAACATCCACAAAATAAAATCTCTATATGCAAATCTCCATTAATAATCTAAAGAAGATTTCCAATTTATACATACAGTACTGTACTTTGCAAGAGCAAAGTAACAACACTTATGAATGTAGAGAAACTATAAAGAAATTGAAAATAGCAATGGGAATAAAATTTTAATTCTGAAATACCTTTCTAAGGGCCTGGGCATCAAAACCAGCCTCTGCCATCTCCTCTTGAATGTAGATCTTTTCCCTCAAACTTGTGGTCGATGACATAAGGGCATTGATAAATCTCAGACTCCACACTTGAAAGCTGAAAGTCAAATTGCAATAAATGTGGGAATTCTGTGGTGACACTTTCAAATGGAATACACAAAACTTAAATCCATTACTTTTATATTAAGTCAATAAATCCCGTTTGGATTTGATGAAAAAAAATTATGAATGTAGAAAACTAATTAAAACATTCTTTTTTTCAATTTCTATTTACTCGTGAGCAGACAAAATGCCTAATGACATAATGCCTAAGGACAGAATGCCTAAGGACAAAATACCTAATTCCTCAACACGGACATAATGCCTACTGGACAAAACATCTAAAAAGGGATAAAAAAAAAAGGGAACTAGATAGCTCAGCACTCTATAGAATACTGACCTCAGCCATGGTGGCTTCATACTGCTATGAAATTCAATGACTTTATTGGAGTTTGTCTAGCATTTATTTGGCATTAAGGAGGACTCATAGATAACATGTTTATAAAATATGAAATATCTATGGGACTCAAGGATAAAGAAAAAAAAAACTTGTAACAAAAGTGTTTATTAAACAATAACTCTTTAAAAAAAATAATACAAACTAAATATTAGTTTTTTTTAAAACATAAAACAGAATGAATAGAAATTTATCTAATCATGAATAGGTTATTTACCAGAATTGAAGAAAATTAAAAAATTATGTGCCATAGCCCTTAGATAGCATAAACCTTCATCCTTATTGCAAGTTGCATGAATTTTTTTGATCCGTTCATTTACTCGAATGTATTTCTTATTAACTTTTTTAACATTTGCACCTAAGACGGCCTATTCGAGAATAAACTTGGTCCTTGCTTGTTCAGTTTTGTATTTTTTTTACAAGCTTAGAGAGAGTTGGGTGAGTAATTGAAACATTCTTGTTAAAAGCATGGTGCCATCCTTCTAGATAGTTTGTAGTTTTTGGCAAATTTGATTCTATTCTATTCTTACAAAAATTGAAAAGATTGATAAAGAAATTTGTTTGTGGAAAAGAAGAATAATTTTTTTTGGCTTTTCAAAGTGCAAAAAGAAAAGTAAAATAATCAACAGTTTGTTGGATAGTTATATGGGTTTTAACTGTAAAATCTTTTAATAATCTCGATTAGTTTATTTAAAAATGCTAAATAAGATCATTTTGCCTGGAGGGCGTTTTGTCCATTAGGCATTTTGTATATTAGGCATTTTGTCCATTAGGCATTATGTAAGTTAGGCATTTTCTCCGTGTTAAGGAATTAGGCATTTTGTCCTTAGGCATTCTGTCTTTAGGCATTCTGTCTTTAGGCATTATGTCATTAGGCATTCTGTCCTACTACCTATTTACTAGCTATGCAGGGTTTGATTACTTCTAAACCATTATCAAATTCATAACTAAACCTGTTTTGAGAATATATCCCGTAATCATAAATTCAACATGTAAATCAGTCCCACAAACTTTATATATTATTAGATCATGAATTTAAAGGAAAATACCATATCTTACTATACAATCATAAGCATCGATTAGAAATACAGTACAGCAGTATTGAAATATTTCACAAAAAAACAAAAAGTTCATCATTAACCTTTCTATCTTTTAGTAGAGAAGAAAAGTAAAAATGATAAAACACAGCTCGAGTGCAGTTGTGTAATGGCATAAATAAATTTGCTCCTCTACAGTAAGATGAGCTGTTTATATAGATCTTTTACCAGGCCTTTTAAAGTTATTAACCAGGTTTTATAATTATTTCATTTGCAACTATATGAATTTATTACAAAAAATAGGACAATACTGTTTTGCAAAATACTGTTCATATATGTCTTTTGTTTGTTATTATCCTTGTAATGGTAATCAAATCAACAACCTTAGAGAAAAATCTACCTAGTTTCAAATCCAATTCTATTACTATACCATTTGATAAAAGAGATTGAACACTTTACCTTGGATGTGGGTGAGATAGCATCATAGCAACCAGAAATTTACATTTAACAGGCTCGGCAAAACGGAGGCGTAAAGTAGCGAGGGCTTCTACGACTTGACGGTGTCCAGCACTTGATGTTAAACAGGCTCTTGTCAGCAACTGGAAAGTGGTGATGGCATCAGGGATAAACTTAGGTTACATTTTAGTGAAATGGTTGCATCAAAATAGATTATTTTATCTTTGAATGGTTGACCATACAGTTTATAATCAATAATCTCAACTACGCTACCATACACCTACATAGCTGCACAAGAACTAATCTTAACTACGCTACCATACAACTACATAACTGCACAAGAACTATAGATGAAATACACTTATGTAGCCTATAAAAATGGCTGTCAGGTACAGTACAGTATCTAGTAATACAAAAAGTATGGTAAAAAAACTAACAGTAATCCTGCAGATTCTCATCCCATTTTGTACACAAATTTTTTTATATTACCATAGTTATCAAATACTAAAATTCTCTTTGAGCTACTAATATACAATTCGCAAGAAAAGTACAATCTAGTGAAACATCAACTATTCTTGAAAATATATTTTGTTCACAAACTTAAAAAAGACATTAAACATAAAAGTAGGATAATGGTTGAAATTATACAACTACCGATAATTGGGGTGAAAAACCCCAGAGTAAGGTTAACAATAACCTGGCCGGTTCATTTAGTAAAACTAAGGTAAAACTTGCTCTCACCAGGCAATTGACAGAATAACAAATACGGATAGAAACATTAAAATAAAAGCATAGTATATTGTGCAGGGCATTAATTGCCAATTCATATGCTTGGTTTTAGATTTTTGGAAATGATTAGGTTCACAAACTATATTTAATGGTTCATGGTCTAAGAGTTCAAGTGGTTTCTAATGGCTATGTCAAATACAATTTCAAACCTGAATAAAAAAAAAAATCACATGAAAGAATTAGCTAAACACACCTGCAACGACAGCGTCCTGCTCCTAGCTAAATTGCTCATGGTAGCCACAGCCAGAGTGTACAAACCATGGTGGTAATGAGCAAGTTTGAGGGCAGAGTCTGTGGAACGTAAACAATAACGAAGGCAGGACAATGACTCATGTTCATCAATTAGAGCTCTTCGCAGCGCTATCTGCTGTTCTCTTGTATTTGCTGATCCTGTTGATACAAAAAAAATGAACAGTGGAATTGATTGACCTATGCTGTATAACAGCTGAAGAGCAAACATAAATTACTGCTCTTAAATACTGAGGTTATGTACTCAAATTAATTCTAGCCAAAAAAGAATACTTGAACTAATTCTTCAGATGTTTCATGTACATTAATTAGCATACATGTTTCAACTTTCATTTAAAACGTAGTATTTAAAGTAAAAAACTATGCAGTATTAGACTTAACCACTACCATTGAGGTCTGTCTGAGATAGCTGGATCATCTTGAGGACATCTAACAGCAACGTCACGCCATCATTGGGGTCTCTCACAAACTCTTTCACAAAGCTGAGGAAGGTTGAAAGCATGAATTGATAGCACTGTACAGCATTCACTTAAAAAAAAATGTCCATTCATTGTTTTGGGGAATATTTCATATACTAACAATTAAAGCAGCTTCTATTACAATAACTTGATACTTTAAGGGAAGGTTTTCTTGTCCTATCACGCAGGAGAACCGAATGACCTACAGGTATACATTTTTAGGTATTTTGCATATCACACAGCGTATTGTGTGTCTACTATTCTTGTATCTACAAGTTTCCTTGGCTGAACGATACGTAGCAATTCTTAGATATTTTGGACATCAGGTTCGGGATAGGTTATTTCCCAAACTGTATTTTTAACTCTCTTAACTTTAATAGGCAGCCAGTGTAATTCAATTAACATAGAAGTAATCCTTTCCTGGGGTGGGACATCTTTTATCTGTCCTGTTCCTGTTTAGTATGTTTTATAATTTGAGTTGCACTTGGGGTAGATTGTAGTTGATGTACAGTAGCCAGTAGTCAATCCTGGTAATATTATTTATCACAAGTTTCTTTACAGGATATTCATCTAGATACTTCTTTATAAAAGCAGTGTTTCTAAGATGATATCCAGTGGTTTTGCTACATTATTTATTTGAGTATTGAGAGGAAAGTGCTATTACGAAATGTACTGAATAAATAGAAGAGTATCCCTACCATGCACAAGAGAGTTATCACAGCACATTTGATGAGCTAAATGACACCAAGAGGCTACCAAAAAAGGCTAAAGAGAAGTATGTAGATCTTGGAGAACACAACCATCATTATAACCCTCCAACTCAACTTTAATATCACACTTGCAAAGTTAATGCACTTTTGCCATCCTTCCTTAGACTTGATTTCGTAGGAAAACACTGTGTACAGTTAGACATGGCAAACCTCCCTCTGAGGAAGTGCACCCAGATACACCTGACTGTACGGCAAGTTCCAGTGTTTAGCTCCACCTACCACCTCTGCAATCTCTTCCTACACTATCTGTTTAGTTACTCGCCAGGGTGCACTTCTTTGGAGGTGTGCCAGGGACTCCTGTGTCCAACTGTATGTCTAAAATATATGACTTGATTAAAGTTTCATAAAAATTCAAATAGGAATTTCAAATTCAGACTTTCAACGAGTTTGACTATATTAATGCCTGTCAAATCAGGCTGTTGGATTAAGCAGGCTGTGTCAACAAGATCTCTAGCTTATTGAGCAGTGTGTGACCAATTGTGGTTTTAATTTACACGCTTTTGCCTACAAGAATTATACGTCCAAACCTTATTAACCAGTTGCTCGAGATTTATAATGCGACCAATTGTGGTTTTAATTTTCCAAGCTTTTGCTTACAAGAAATAAACGTCCAAACCTTATTAAACAGTTGCTTGAGATTTAAAATGTGACCAATTATGGATTTAATTTTACACGCTCTTGCCTACATGAATTAAACACCCAAACCTTATTAATCAGTTACCCAAGATTTAAAATGGTTAGTGGGCGTCAGTCAACAGTATATCTCCATTTAAACATTACTCCATTCTTTAAGCAATTAGTGGTCAAACTCTGTTGGCCCTTTTTGAAATTACTTTCAAGTATTGAGAGCTTGAGCATATTTCACAGTATTCCAAAATGTGAGAAAAGAAAAGATAAAATAAAAAATAACAGGAATATTATTCTTTTCATCTTTAACACTAAAGCATTTCCATAGGTCTGCTAAATTGCTAATTTGTCAATCATAATCAACAATAAATTTGGAGTTCGATTATTACCAATACACTTAATATCCTGCACGTAACTGCTACTGTAGTTAAGCAATTGATCTACAACTTGATGGAAGGATGGGCAGTTTCGTTTTAATACTGTAGTATACAGGTAGGTTATTTGGAATGAAGAACTGGACTCTTCCAAGTTATTAAATAATTATATACATTGATACAGTACAATGTTTTCATGACATTACCAACAAACTGAATTATGCTTTATATCTAAATTTCTATTTATAGATTGTTGTCTAAATTTATATTTTTTGCTTATATATTATATACACATACATACATACATACATACATACACACACACACACACACACATATATATATATATATATATATATATATATATATATATATATATATATATATATATATATATATATATATATATATATATATATATATATATATATATACTGTAATATTTCCCCTCACAAATATATTCAGTCCAGCTCCTTAAGAGTCGAACTTGTGCAAGTTTGAGTAAATGGGTAATGGTATCACTTTTTTTTTCTTTAAAGTATATAGAAGAATTTAGAATTAAGTTACAGTTGACCACAGTTTGTACTAAATTCTTGGCATTACATTAAGAAGCAATATAGAAGAACTAAACAAATATAAAATAAATATTCAAAACCTTACCTGAGATAGGCCATCTTAAGGTCTTCTCTCAACTTCCTGAGGAGTTCAGCTAAGGAACTGAACTGCTTGAGGGACATCTCCTGAGGAACTTCAACTCTGCCAACGCTCTTCTCTTTCTCCCTTCCTCTGCTCTGTGAAAAGCAATGGAATCACCTCAGTGTCATAATGATGCAATGCTAAAAAGCAATGGAATCACCTCAGTGTCATAATGATGCAATGCTAAAAAACAATGGAATCACCTCAGTGTCATAATGATGAAATGCTAAAAAGCAATGAAATCACTACAGCGTTATGATGATGAGCATTATTCGAAGGTAGGTGGTAATGAAAACCGTGTACATTTAAACATTCTTACTAAGGGTGAGGTAAGCTAGAAACAACAACCACATTGCTAATTCACAAGGAAAAGATACAGCATTGGGAATTTTATGATTGCCGAAAACATAAGACATGGCACACACACAGAATTTGTAGTTTTATAGCTATATGTAGAGTAATAAGTTTATAGCCATACTTCAAATGGCATTTATCATATGTTGCAAAATTTATTAATGACAACCTGGAAAACATGATCAAATATATATCAAACAAATTGTATTTATTGCCTCGTGCAATAATTTGACTTTATTCTAATGAAACCATTTATAAGTAATACAATTGAAAAAAATATTAATTTATAATTTTACTATTAACACGTGTACAAGCTTATTTTTTGAAAGCATACCACACCCATTCCTCGCTTACCTTCTTTTCTTTTGGTATATCTGGCGTGTATAGGTTGGACATACGGGCGTACTTGGCCAGGGAGTGTGCATAATCCTCCGGATTGTAGATGGGCGGCCTGTGGTGAGGGGCAGGCAGTGTGGCATCTTCGGGGTCCACTTGGCCCTCGTCCTCTGACACTCGCATCTCCACCTCATCCTCCACACTGGGGATGACAAAACAAAAACATTAGTTACATTAGTGATAAATATCATATACATCCCGTAAAACACAATATCTAAAAGTTCAGAACAATGAGAAATTTTACAAATAACTGATAACGACAAAATATCAATATAAATAACTATACCACCCATATTAACAACAATCATAATAGTGATTGTAATACAAGAGTAGTTTTAACGAGTCAAGAAGGGCTTCAATCTCATTGCACATTGAAAAATAATATAATCAGAAAGATTGAACCCCAGAATGCCTTGATTCATTACTTAACTTCGCCGGTCACGCAACCATTGGTATAATCATGAGTTTGGGTATTTTCGCAAGGTGATGGGTAATAACAGAAATGCGAGGTGAATGCAAGCGACTTTATTGAATAAGATAACAAGCTTATATACAAACGGTTGGGTGCAACATGGTACACAAATTCCTACAATATGAAACGTACTTGAAACAGGTTTTTCTATTAGTGCGGGAGAGAGAGCGAAAGTTAAAAACAATAGCATTACTGTGTATGAGCGTATGTGAAATACGCACGGTACAGTATAATAACCACATCTCAAACGCCACCTTCTGCTGACGAAGAGAGAGGTGAGAGTATGTAATCTCGAGCCGTTCTCAAGCCTCGCAAAGACCTACAACAGTTACCTTCTTTCTTTCTTTTTTTTTTTTTTTTTTTTTTTTTTTTTAAAGAAAACCTAATATTTTTGTCCAGGATTTTAGCCAAGGTAATCTTAATTAACTGTATCATGAACAAGGGAAAAAATTTTCCCATTAAGGGCACAGAAAGAAATAAATTAATCAAATAAATAAACAAACAATTAAGTAAATAATATATATATATATATATATATATTCCTTTCTAAGTGGGGATATCTTGATGTGGCGAAAGGGTTTCTGAATCACCATGATCAGAAAACCTGTACTAGTCAAGGCAACCAATACTAGGTTGGTTTGCTGTGAGCGATAAGACGAAAATCTCCAACTATCACCAATCCACACTGGCCAGCGTGGTGATGAAAACTGGCCAGACCTCAGACATAAACAATGTATAATAACTATGTATAAACAGTTAATGCACAATTATGTATGATATATACATTATACACTATATATACAATATATGTGTATGTATGCAAAGTCATAAATAAATATAAAACACACATACATACATATATATATATATATATATATATATATATATATATATATATATATATATATATATATATATGAAAGCCACAAGTACTCTAATATCGAATTCTTTCTACCATGAGATCTGAGACCCATAGGGAAATTCCTTTAATGATAAATATTAGACTTTTAGCCCAAATAGCTAAAAGTTTAATGTTTTACTCTTATTTTTCTAGGCTGCAAGTTCGAATCCCTATTCGAGCAGAAATTTCCCCGAGACTCAGATCTCATGGCAGATAGAATTCTACAAGTATGTATTTTTTTTTCTAATGACAATAACCCATATACACAAGTAAATGTATATAATGATCACCATAAAACATCATATATAGAGAGAGAGAGAGAGAGAGAGAGAGAGAGAGAGAGAGAGAGAGAGAGAGAGAGAGAGAGAGAGAGAGAGAGAGAGAGATAACGGGTGCAACAGCGGACCATGACGTGTAATATTAATGACAAGAAGCCCAGGGAGGATGACCCCAACCGAACAAAAGTTCAAAAGACCGAGAAAACGGAAGGATGACTGGCATAAGATCTGTTATGAGAGAGAGAGAGAGAGAGAGAGAGAGAGAGAGAGAGAGAGAGAGAGAGAGAGAGAGAGAATCAAGCATGGTGCCCATCTGCGTTTGT
>NC_090750.1:74263724-74268724 GCF_036898095.1 Palaemon carinicauda
ACCTCCCCCTCCAAAACCTCTTCAACAGGTAAGGAGGATCTTCTCTGTATCCTTCCATTGATTGAGCGCAGCCAATCCCCGTTTTTCTTCTTCAATAACGGGACCTGCCAAGACCCTCGGCTCCCTTTGGTGATGTGTGAAGGATTCTGCACGAATTTGATTGGCTTTAAAAAATTCATTTTAAAAATTTTATCTTTACGTTTTATTTTCGCCTTTATTTTCTCGTATCTATGAATTTATTTCAGAGGGCCAATTTATGCAGCATGATATCAAACTTACGGTAAACCGTTTGTCATTTACACAATAAAATGGAAAAATCACAACTAATGACAGCTATGAAAGAAATGATATCTACTGGTAAGAATCGTTATGCCGATTAAATAAAATCTTGTGATTCTCAACGTATTGAATTTCCAACAAGAATTATTTTCTAATTACGTTTTATTTCACTGAATAAAATAAATTTATAATCACACAAATATTCTATATATAACTCAAAATAAGCACACAATGGTTTTTATGTGTATATGAACGCTGGCGTATATATAAAAAAAGATAAGATTTTGATTATTTGGTAACGTTCTATTCTAGTGGGGAGGTTGTGGATACAATAGATCCTCGTTATCCCGGAGAGACACTTGGTGCCAATGACACATAGCGGATACATCCCCCTTAAGCTTATTTATCCAGAGACTCCTCTTCAGAGAGAGAGAGAGAGAGAGAGAGAGAGAGAGATACGGTAAGACACTTTTAATGGCTCAGCGAATGGCGAGATAGTGATCTAAAAAAAAAGGACGATGTCTCAACACCCCCAGGCCGTTCATTCTACTAAGTTCTACAATACATTTGGATGGGGGGGGGGGGACAAAACATAAAACCATTGGGAGTATGTACATTCGAAACGCGATGGAAACCTCTTGTGGATCTCACAAGTTGTTCATGAGTAACAGGGTGGTAAAAATGATAACGGTCAACCCAGTCATTTAGAAAAGGATTTGTAGTTGATCTACTGTACATTGTGAAAATCAATCTCACATTTGCTTTACATTTGAATATATCATCATCACCACCACTTCATATGCATGTGTATATATATATATATATATATATATATATATATATATATATATATATATATATATATATATATATATATATATATATATATATACACACGTGTGTGTACAGTATATATGGGTGTGATTGTGTAATTTTATTAGGAGCACAACCAATTGTTTCATCAAGGAAATTAAACATTGTTGGGTATGTTCATTACTTGGATTGGTACCACTAAAAAAAAACATTACCCGTCGATATGTGACCCTTTAACATCCATGGGGCTGGGGGTGAGGGTGGCAATCCCATCCCCCATATTCTTGCAGAAAAACGAGAGGAAACACCTTTCACGATCAAATATATGGATATATACAGAAGAGATACACAGCTTACTAATTGCATTATACTAATGCAAGTTTTACGGCAAAGAAATTGACAATCGAATGTTGGGATTTACACTCACAGTCACCTATGAAATTAGATTTTAGCATTAGCATTCCTACTTATTTTTTTCTAAGGAAAAAGAAGATCGAACAAAATAAAAAACAAATTTGTAATGAAAATTAGATTAGCCTCAATTAAGTTCTGTAATTATATACATTAGCAAATAATTTATCCTCAAACATTCTTCTTTGCTGTGATTAACAGAAAATCTAAGCGATATTTCGTGTGGCAAGTAGGCAATGACCTAAAAAACCACTCATAGTTGCATTACCAAGATAAAAAAAAAAATAATCCTTCGGGTACGATTCAGAACTAGGTGAGCCTTCTCCTCGAGGATACAGCATTATTGAGGTTGAGTTCGTATACACGGCCCCGTAAGAACAGCCAAGAGTTTTCTCGGACGAATAAACAAGTTTCTGAAACCTCTGGGTGTAAGTTGAACCAGACTCTCACGTCCAGTGGGAGCGAGCAATTAGAACAACTGTTATGGAATTAAAGAAACTGGGAAGCAGGTTTCCTCTCTAGCAGTCAGGCTTTTATGTTTTCTATGTTTTACTTATAAATGGGATGATATACAGTATTCGAAATTATTCAGCAATGTAGCACTTGCAATCTTGAGCTTGCCAACACCGTTAAGAACCCAGTTATCTGACGATCATGTTGGATGCAAATCTTAGATATATATTCATTGCGTGCATGTTTCCGTGATATTTATTTCTCTATTCCATTCACCATACAACCAACTCTCTCTCTCTCTCTCTCTCTCTCTCTCTCTCTCTCTCTCTCTCTCTCTCTCTCTCTCTCTCTGGTTACTGATTAAAGCATTTTTAAAAATATGAACATCTACGTTAATAAACATGTGAGCTCCAGTGTACGTATACGCAATACGGGTAAATAATTGTGTACCATTTATTCATGCAAAATGTGTTTCAAGTGACAATGTTTTAACCTAGTTCTCTGAATCCAAATAAAATTATATTTGTCATATTCAATCTATCCTTTTTCCAATTTGATAAAGAATAAGCCCCAAAATAAATTGAAATTGTTAACTTTGGTAAAGGGACATAAATTTGACTTATTCTAACTAAATCTATAAAAGCGATGTTGCTTAAGCATTAAGAGCTGACAAATCATTAACTTATTACGACAGTCGATTTACGGAGTACCAGATGGTCAACACAATTAATGGGCTTTATATTTAGTGTTCAAGTAAACATATATAACATTGCCGAAGATTTGGGAAACCGGTTATTCTAATCACAATAATATTAACAACAAGAAAGATTAATCAGAGATTTCAGACCTCCGCCAATGAAGAGCGTCACAATTTTACTCATTTCTACGGAACAATCTTTCCCTTTTTCTAATAATAACCAAAATCGCAATCCAGATCCGGATTACCTACAAAATTCAATGGGTTCTCCCGGAGCAGAAATTTGGTGAAAATCTGGCAAGAAGTTTTGTAGTAATCCTACTTCCAGACAAACAAACAAATAAACGCAGGTAATTTTATAACCTCCTTGGCGGAAATAACAATTATCATCAATGGTCCTCTGTAAAATTGCGAATACATTTTGGAATGCCCCCCACCCTCCCCAAATAAAAAAAAATTATGTTAAGAGCTATCTCTTTTACAAATTTCACCCATCATTTTCAGCAGTGACGTGTCCATAAGTAAACACAAACTCGGTGTAAATCTAAACAATCCTGTTTGTAGATTCCTACTTCATGAAATCAAAAATAAATACTTGATAGATCTCCACATTTCACACGATCCTCACTCCACTACTAAATCACACCATTTCACCCAAATCACTACTTGATTAAACCATTGCCGTCTCAATATAGAACCTAGAACCTCGAGCGCTAACATGCAGTTCCAGCGACTAAAGTTCGTAACACCACTTCCACCGTCAGTAGATGAAAATAGACTGGGTGCCGATCTCGGGGTGAACCACACATCCGCAGGGGCGACGGTAGGAGCCTCTCTTCCTCCTCCACACCTACCCCTCCACCACACCCTTCCACCTCCTGCCGATAGTAGCAGTAGTAGTAGTAGCAGTAGGGGTAGTACTCGAGCGGTAATATCGCCATTGGGCACAACAGACCGTTTGCTGGTAGTTGGGGGTGTTTTAGGCAAGGCAAGGCAGAGAGAGAGAGAGAGAGAGAGAGAGAGAGAGGAGAGAGGAGAGAGAGAGAGAGAGAGATTAACAGTCGAGGGGCCAAGGGGCAGCGCCAATTTTTCTTTTTTCTTTTTCATTTTTTTTCCTGTTTACCGTTCTTCGCTGGAACAGGAGGTAGGCATTCAATTGAAAGACAGCAGACGCCAGTTAGCAGATAAACAACAAAATGGAGACAGTTATAAAAGCTATATAGACATAGCATCAAATATAAAAGTTCCTAAATAGATCAATTTCTGGAAGTGACACAAATCATATAACAATGATGCTAGAGATATTCTTAACAGAAAAAAATTATTAAAAGTAATTTGCATTTTCCTAGTTATGCAAACCCGAGTTGTTTAAAATAAGGCCGTGGCTATTTAAAGGACGAGGAATTTGTATACGCCTAGCAACAAATAACATATGCAACTATCTCAATCTAAAACGTAGTATGAATGGACGAGAGACGATAACATAAATGTTAATACCATTGAACACAAAAACCTGGAAAATCCAGGATTCTGGAAAATAACGCAGAGTCATTAAATAGGATTTTATTACATAAATAAAAGTACGACTTGAAATTTATACCAAAATTAAAATTACTTTAATTTTATATGTATACTTCTTTACTTTAACGGCGGTTTTTTTTTGGGTCCTATCAGCAGGGGAATCCTACTCTCTAAAGGACCTCCACTGTCATTTCATCTTGTTTGTTAAAGATATATAAGTGTGTGTGTTTTCATGACTGATATGGATAGCAGACGTATAGCAACAAAGGCTATATTACTAATAAATAATCTTGTATAACTGATAGACAGACGCAGTGGTGGTCGTAACCGATCCGTTAATACTAAGTGTTAGTCTTTCTAAAGGGAATACAGTAAAGAGAAAACACACAAATATATATATATATATATATATATATATATATATATATATTATATATATATATATATATATATATATATATATATATATATCGCAAAAGCTGCATCAGTATGGAATACAGTAAAGAGAAAACGCACAAATATATATATATATATATATATATATATATATATATATATATATATATATATACATATATATATATACATATATATATACATATATATATATAATATAATATATATATATATATATATATATATATATATATATATATCGCAAAAGCTGCATCAGTATGGTCCATGCTGTCACTCACCAGACAACCTATGGGGCTAGCAACCTCATCTATAGGGTCTAGACTACTTTGGGTGTGTGTGCACTTGTAGTAACAAGTGCGTGCAAAAAAGTCTTAACTTTAGAGAGATCTCTGGCCATATTTAGAATGGC
>NC_090750.1:74276224-74279391 GCF_036898095.1 Palaemon carinicauda
AATTTCCTCAAGAAAATATATTCGCGTTCTAACCTTATTTTGATATGTTTTGTATATTTAGCTCCTATTTGATGCTAATTAAGATGAAACTAAATGATAAAAATCGCACGTGTTACCTTTACATTTAAAACCGACGCTATGAAATGTGTGCATAAATTATTGCACGAAACAAGATAAAATATGCAATGATACATGCAAAGTTGGAATCGATTCATCAATTTTGCCATGAGACCTGACACTGGGACCCTGGAAGCCATTCATATGTTGTGTCAAAGGGGGGGGGGGGGGGGGCTGCAACATAAGTAATAAATAAAAGCTAAGAGGTTGGACAGGAAGCGGTAACGGAGGAATAATAGAATGCTAAAATGTAAGTGTTGCAATGGACCAGAGAACAATGTAAAGATCGGATAAATGAAAGAATCATCAGTTTCATTTATGGAAGGAAAACCAAGTTCTTCATCCATTCATTACTCCTTATATAGATTATTTTTATCGTCGATATTGGAAAATCCGCCACATTTCAGTACCCTTGAGACACCCACGTGACCAATACATCTCCTTAAAATAAACTGTACTTAAATTCTTTGCCGCAACGAAAGAAATTTTCTATTTCTTTCCTTGCTTTCGTATTCCCACATTAATTTACATCATCTCTTGTGCAGAGGATCTATAATTCAACAGTCACCAAGTCAAGTACAAATCCTTTCTCCACCATTTCCTTTTTGTGATGATAATAATAATAATAATAATAATAATAATAATAATAATAATAATAATAATCACAATAATAATAATAATAATCACAATAATAATAACAATAACCACAACAACAACAATAATAATAATAATAATAATAATAATAATAATAATATATCCACACGGAATGTAAAGTTATGTTAACGGGTCTCTAAAACCACAGGTATAACATAATTATTTCCTGTTGATAAAACTAAAAGATAAAACACCTCTAGTCAAAAATGACATCTTTAAGGTATTTATACACTGTTCATCACCAAATTTCCATCCGATTAAAATATGGCAAAGAAATAAAGTAATAAAATCTCTTTAAAAATTATCTTTTCTTCAGTGTCTATAGAATAGTATGGCCACAAACAATGTAAAGAACAAACACTAATTAATGCATATGTCTTGGACACCCATCTGTCTCTGGGAGTTTGTGGCCAGAATTCACGTTTTCAAATTCACGGTTGTCAATCAAGCATCAATTTTCCGCTGCGGCTTTGTTTGTCCGTTGGGCGACAGCGGTGGTGGTTGAAAATATTAAAAAAAAAAATTTTTACCCCTATCTCTCTCTCTCTCTCTCTCTCTCTCTCTCTCTCTCTCTCTCTCTCTCTCTCTCTCTCCTCTCTCTCTCTCTCTCTCTCTCTCTCTCCATGCTTTGGACTCGAATTCCTTATTAAAACTTTGGACATTAATATTAGTTAACTTTAGACGTGAATTTCTTATTCAACTTTAGATATGAATGCCTTATTTAACTATGAACACGATTTCCCTATTCAGATTTGTACATGAATTCCATATCTATAGTAGATGTGGACACAAATTCCTTATTTACAGTAGATTTGGACACGAATTCCATATTTAGATATGGACACGAATTCCTTTAGATTTGGACAAGGATTATTTATTTTGAAACTTGTGATAAACTATATTATGACCAGGATTGGCTACTGTAACTATATCTATTATAATCTACCCAAGTGCAACTAAATAAATTACAACACATAAACAGAGGAGCAAGACTGATAAAAGGTATCCCACCCCGAGAAAGGATTGCTCATTTAATAATTGAATTACAATGGGTGTCCATTAAAGGCAAAATAAAGTTTTTAAATGTATACAATAACTTCTGAACCGGGTCAAAATATCCAAGAAAATTTCTAAATATCGTGCAACCAACAAATCGTGTCGACACGAGAATAGTTACAAATGGTTTCAAAGTATTGTAGGTTTTAGAGCTTCAAAATACACGGCCCCTAGACTATATAGAGTAACAAGCTCCCACTAGACGTCCGAAGACTCAAGATATTAAGGCTTTCAAGAAAAAAAGAAAGTCTTGCTTTGACAATAAACGTGGGATACTTTGTGTGAACTTTGAGTACTGAAGGGCACAGGGTTTCCATTCGTGACCCGGAAAACAGCCCTTAAAGTAAAGTAAAATAGGTAAGTAGATTTGGACACGAAATCCTTATTTAAATTAGGAAAAGAGTTCCTGATTTATTTTATTTTTTTTTCTTAAATTTAGACACAAAATCCTTATCTAAATTTGGACACTAAATCCTTATCTAACTTAGGGACACTAAATCCTCATTGAAATTTAGACACGAATTCCATACTTTAAATTTGGACGTGAATTCTTCATTTATACTTGAACACGAATTCCTTATTCAAATTTAGACACGAAATTCTTATTGATATTTGGACATGAATTCCTTATTTAAATTTGGACACGAAAACTTATTTAAATTTGAACACGAATTCCATATTCAAATTTAGACATGAATTCCATATTCAAATTTGGACACGAATTTCATGTTCAAATGAGAACAAGAATTACATATTTAAATTTGGACATGGTAACCTTATTGAAAATTGGGCAAGGGAACCTTATTAAATTTTGGATATAAATTCCATATTAAATTTTGGATATGAATTCCATATTTAAATTTGGACATGACTTTCATACTTAATTTTGCACATGAGTTCCTCACTAAAATTTGGACGTGAACTTTTTAAATTTGGACGAACTTTTTAAATTTGGACATGAATTTCTTAGTTAATCTTGCACACGGAATACTTATTCAAATTTGGACATGAATTCCATATTTACGTTTGGACGCTAATTTCATTTAAATTTGGACGAATTCCTTATTCAGATTTGGACACTAATTCCTAATTTAAATTTGGATACGAAATCCTCATCTAAATTTGGACACGAATAGCTTTTTTTAAAAATTTTGACACAAATTCATTTTCTAAATTTTTGACAAAAATTCAATATTTATATTTGGACACGATTTTCATAATAAAATTTTGTACACAAATTCTTTAGTTAAATTTAGAGAGGTATTCCTTATCAAACTTTGAACTAGAATTCCTTATTCGGCTTTCTAGTCAACTATGTCTTAACACGTCAACAATATATT